>NW_006286683.1:442650-444201 GCF_000327345.1 Myotis davidii
GGCTGGGCCTTGCTGGTTTTCACGAAGCAGGAAATATCGTGTGTTCTCCCCACCGATGGATTCCCTGGATGGGTCACCGGTGTCATCTGCCCACAGCGGAGACTAAATCTTTATTGTTGAAAGTATTGCTATACTAGTAGGTGCTCTTTCCCCCATTTACTTCTGCCAGACCACTCCCGTCCCCCACCCCCACCCACAGGCCCTCACCACCCATTGTGTCCACGGGTTATGCATATATGCATACAAGTTCACTGGTTGATCTCTTCCCACCCACCTTAAATATATTTTTTATTGATTTCAGAGAGGAAGGGAGACAGACAGAGAGAGAGAAAAACATCAATGATGAGAGAGAATCATCGATCAGCTGCCTCCTGCACGCCACCTACCAGGGACCTAGCCCGCAACCCGGGTATGTGCCCTGACCGGGAATCGAACTCGTGACCTCCTGGTCCATGGATCAATGCTCAACCCCTGAGCCACGCCAGCCGGGCATGATTATTTCCATATTTTTGAGCCTAACTGGGGCCTGGGAGCCAGAATAAAGGGCGTGTCCTGACGGACAGCTTTCCCTTCCAGCTTCGCGGCGCCTGGACGGGGAGGACGGGGGTTCCGACCAGGACGGCAGGAAGGTAATGTGGAGGCTGGTCCCAGCGGCTTGTGCAGGAGAGCTCGGGTCTGTGGGTGCCTCTAGCTGCAGCCTCGGCTCCTCCCCTTGGATGCTCCTAAGGGGTCCCTCACGCCCGTGAAACAGGCACCAAATCCCAGCGCCGTGGGCTCCTCCCTGCTGCCTCCTCTGACCCACGGCCTTGCTGGTTTTCACGAAGCAGGAAATACCGTGTGTTCTCCCCACCGATTGATTCTCTGGATGGGTCACCGGTGTCATCTGCCCACAGCGAAGTGGCCCTCATCTTGGTTCCTTGTTGTCCTTACTGGTAAAATAACTTTGACAACACGCGGCCGCCCTGTCTTTGATGCTGGAGTCGGCATTTCAGAGAACACGCTCCGTCCGTGTGAACATCCGTGACGATGAGAAACGTGCTGGGACCCATGCTTGTCTTCGGGGTCTGGGTGGGTTTCCTTCCTCCTGAAGTTTCAAGGGTGTAGCCAGGGAGGTTAGGGTCACGCGGGGAGAGCTAAGCTCCCCGGGGCGTGGGGTGTCCTCAGAGCCCTCAAAGGGCGGGTCGCTCCAGCTACTGCCTGGGACTTGGCTCTGGGGATCTGGGTGACATTCAGCCTGAGCTCATCTCCTAATTCTGTTTTTGTGGCGAAAACGCCTCACCAAGCACCTCGCTGCCGGGACTCGACGGGGAGACGTCTTCTGAGAAGCTCTTAATCCTCTGGAATGAGTCAGAGAGCCAGCGTGTGAGGGCGTCTGTTTGGGGGGATGTGTCATAGCGATTGCAGTCTCTCTCACACACGGGATTTTGTACAAAAAGAATGTGCAGGCCCGGCCGGCGCGGCTCAGCGGTTGGACCTATGAACCCGGAGATCAGGGTTCGATTCCTGCTTGGGTCACATGCCCGGGTTGCAGGCTCGCACCCCCGCGGGGGG
>NW_006286683.1:447951-448879 GCF_000327345.1 Myotis davidii
GCTCGTGACCTCCTGGTCCATGGATCAATGCTCAACCCCTGAGCCACGCCAGCCGGGCCATCGGGTGAATATGAAACAATTACTTTCCTTGAATCTGCCTGCAATCACACAGAATGACAGTGTGACAGCTAACCCTACCCGTGGACAAGGAGTGAAGGATGACAAAGCAGATGTAAATAAAAGATGCCTCGTTAGCGCACTAAGAAGACCGCGGTGGGAGCCTTCCGCTGGGCGA
This sequence comes from Myotis davidii, assembly GCF_000327345.1. NCBI lineage: Eukaryota > Metazoa > Chordata > Mammalia > Chiroptera > Vespertilionidae > Myotis > Myotis davidii. The sequence continues at coordinate 448,187 of NW_006286683.1, forward strand.
GCTTTCAGAAGGCTCACGCCCCACGGTGGGACAGGGCCGCGGTCTGGAGGCAGGTCTCAGGCAGGTGGCGTGGGAAGGGCGAGTGCGACTGTGCTGGTTGCGTTATTTTTATTCTGAATATCAGAGGGAAGACGGCTGGCCGGCCCAGCCTGGGGGAATGACACCTCGGCCAGGGACTTGATGCCCCTGGAGGCAGAGATGCGCAGACCTTGCGCTTCGCCAGGGCGCCCTCCAGTGGCCAAAGCCCCACATGACGAGCCTCCGTAATCCCTCCCTGTCTTAGAAACCCTATCATTACTGCAATTACCGATTAATTACGCCCTTTCATCAAGGTTAGAAGAAGCCAAGGACCAGGGCAAGAGGGTAAAGGCTCGCTTTCTGCCCTTTTCTTCTTATTGTGACATCTTTTCTTTTTCTAAAATATATTTTATTGATTTTTTGCAGAGAGGAAGGGAGAGAGATAGAGAGTTAGAAACATCGATAAGAGAAACATTGATCACCTGCCTCCTGCACGCCCCCTATTGGGGATGTGCCCGCAACCCAGGTACATGCCCTTGACCGGAATTGAACTTGGGACCCTTCAGTCTGCAGGCCAGCGCTCTCTTCACTGAGCCAAACCAGCTAGGGCTTAGTAAATTCTTTTAAAGCACTTAAGCATGAAAGTATCAGCCTCAATTTTTCATAAAATAATAT
>NW_006286683.1:448972-452048 GCF_000327345.1 Myotis davidii
TACTTGCTTTTTTATTATTATTGATTTTTAGAGAGAGAGGAACATCACTGAGAGAGGAACATCACTGATCGGCTGCCTCTTGTACGCCCCCTACTGGGGATGGAGCCCACAACCCGGGCCTGTGTCCTGACCGGGAATCGAACCGTGACCTCCTGGTTCATGGGTCGACGCCCAACCACTGAGCCACACCGGCCAGCCGGGCCTGGGCGCCCTCTCAGATTCTGAGTCTCCTTCACGGGCTCCTGGTCGGGAGGGTTCTTTCCCTCCCCAGCATGCCTCAGGGGCCGGGAACAGACGCGACACTGGCAGCAGCATCCCTCTCTTCTTCCGGAGACTGGAAACAAGGGACTCGTTACCCTACTTTCTGACAAAGAAACAGATGCCCGGGTCCAGAGCCCGGTGCTGGAGAGAAGCCGTGCTCAGCCTCCTGACAGGTTTATGAGTCTGATTTACACGAAGGGGCTGGTTGAACGCCGCGTCGTCTTATTAAAAGTAGCGGTTCCCGCGCATCTGAATGTGACATGAAACCCCACTTTCGTTTAAAGGACGTTTCATGAGTGCTGCCCATCAGAACTGAATTATGCGTCCAATATGTTGGGGGGCGGCGAGGCTGCCAGCCCGGAGGGGACATCGTCACGAACTCGGTCCGCGCCGCTACTCGGTGCGTCCCCGCCAGCTAATGAAGACGTTCGTTGTGTGTTATCTCTCATCAAGCTTGCCACCAACTGCATCCTGTGAAAACCATGCATCTTCAGGTTCGATTCCGGTCAAGGGCATGTACCTTGGTTGCAGGCACATCCCCAGTGGGGGGTGTGTAGGAGGCAGCTGATCGATGTTTCTCTCTCATCGACGTTTCTGACTCTCTGTCTCTCTCCCTTCCTCTCTGTGAAGAATCAATAAAATATATTAAAAAAAGAAAAAAAAGAAAACAGGACGTATAAGGAGTTCTGCTTTAGGGAGGTGAGTAAGAGCTCAATTTTACTCCGACCTCCACCACCTGCCCTCCAGCACGGGTGGCTGACGTTTCACGCTGCGACGACCAGGCCAGTAAGCGGCTGCTCTCTGGAGAGCGAGCAAAAGGAGAAAAGGGGGTTTCCGGCTCTGGAGGGAAGATCATGGGTAAAAAAAACCATCTTTCTAAGCTTCTGAGTGAATTTTCGAAACCATTTAAAATATGCTCTCATTCGGGGCTTGGAAGAATTAAAGATGGATTTTTAAAAATTGGGTCCAGCCCTGATCGGTTTGGCTCAGTGGATAGAGTGAGAATTAAGCTTAATCGCTTGTCCCACATGGGGAACGTCTTATCCAATACTGGGCCCCAAAACAGAGCTCTCTGGCCCAGTCCCGTGTCCTTTCAGACGGGGCGTGCAGAGTAGAGGAACTTGTATGTCGTTACAATTTATTTCCCTCTCACCCCGAGAAAGCCAGTGCCAGCCTCTCTCTGCTCCTCGCCCCTCAGAGTCTGGCAAACAGCTTCGCTCCTGACTTCATCCCCCATGGGAGCTGGCGGCTGTTTCCGCTCATCGCAGCCCATGATGCTAAAGCCAGATGAGCGGTTCGATTCCCGGTCGGGGCACATGCCCAGGTTGCGGGCTTGATCCCCAGTGGGGGGCGTGCAGGAGGCAGCCAATCCATGATTCTCTCTCATCACAGATGTCCCCATCTCTCCCTCTCCCTTCCTCTCTGAAATCAATGGAACATTTTAAGAAAGAATTTACTCCCATGTCTTACTGATTACAAGAAATTCAACTTGTAAAATGTGACCGCCATCTTTCTAAGCTTTTGAGTGAATTTTCAAAACCATTTAAAATATTCTCTCATTCGGGGCTTGGCTCAGTGGATAGAGCGTCGGCCTGCGGACTGAAGGATCCCAGGTTCGATTCCGGTCAAGGGCACGGACTTTGGTTTCGGGCACATCCCCAGTGGGGGCGGGGGGGAGGTGCAGGAGGCAGCTGATCGATGCTTCCCTCTCATCGATGTTTCTGACTCTCTATCCCTCTCCCTTCCTCTCTGTAAAAAAATCAATAAAATATATTTTAAAAAAAGAAAATGCTCTCGACTTAGGGTAGGAAAGTAAACAGAGTAAAGTTGAAGCCTAAGAGGGAAGGACATCCATGAATCCATCTGTGAGGAGCTGGGAAAGGCAGAGGTTTGGGTTGCCTCTGTCAGAGATCCCCTGGGGGAGGAAAAAATATGAAAATTCAGATCATGAAGATGCACAATTAGGAAGGCTCTCTCACTTTGAAGAAACTCAGGCCAAAAAGTTGTAGATCTGAATCACAGGTGCTATGCTGGCAGCCTCTGAATTAGCTATTTTGGCTCCATAAAGTTAGTGATCAAGGGAACGTGCACGTATACCCAAGTGCTTTGTCATTGCTTTTGACATGACTTATTTTGCCTTCCCATAAAGCCCTAGCTGAGCACAACTCATTGGGAAATCAAGACCACAAGTTGTCTGTGACCAGTGGTCATTGAGGAAGTACCCTGCCCATGTTGTCATCAGCGGCCTCTTTTGCGCCACCACTTTACATCATTTCTGTGAAGCTTCCTCTTGCTTCCTAAGATCTGTGACAGTCTTGTCTGAGGACATAACAGCAAACCACAGACCCAAAGGTCCTGCACTCCTTGTTACATTTTGCCTGTCAGCTGCTCTCCAGACAATAATGTGCCTGCATACCCAGCATGCAGGTAGGAAATCTCTGTCCCACACCCTTTCTTGTGGTCAAGAGCCTCCATCCCCACCACCCTCAGCTGCTAGTTTTCTCTCAGACAAAATTGTGAAGGAAGCAAAATGTTTCTTTAGGGACCCAACTTCTCTTTGCAGAGCCTTTATATCCAACTCAGTGGTGTCTCCCTCCTGTCCCTATGACTAGGAGCACAGTGTCCTCTCCTCTCAGTCCCTTGCCTTAATCTAGTTCTCAGAAATTAATCTCATAAGATGAATCACACTTCCACTTAGATGACCAGGATGCTTCACAATCAAACCCCTTCCTGGAGTCTCATTTTTAGTAGGGTCTCAAAGACTTAAATCTAGGGCGAAAGTTTCACTGTGGAACTCCAAACAATAGCAAATATC
>NW_006286683.1:470588-472732 GCF_000327345.1 Myotis davidii
ATTTCCCTCTCACCCCGAGAAAGCCAGTGCCAGCCTCTCTCTGCTCCTCGCCCCTCAGAGTCTGGCAAACAGCTTCGCTCCTGACTTCATCCCCCATGGGAGCTGGCGGCTGTTTCCGCTCATCGCAGCCCATGATGCTAAAGCCAGATGAGGCCGGGAGGACGCCCACATTGGAAAACAACACTGGTCCGGCCGGCGTGGCTCAGGGGTTGAGCATCGGCCTACGAACCAGGAGGTCACGGTTCGATTCCCGGTCGGGGCACAGGCCCAGGTTGCGGGCTCGATCCCCAGTGTGGGGCGTGCAGGAGGCAGCCGATCCATGATTCTCTCTCATCACAGATGTTCCCATCTCTCCCTCTCCCTTCCTCTCTGAAATCAATGGAACATTTTAAGAAAGAATTTACTCCCATGTCTTACTGATTACAAGAAATTCAACTTGTAAAATGTGACCAAAATTCAGGGCATAACAAAATTCAGGGTAAAAGTCAGGCACATATTATTCAACCATAAAAAGGAATGAAGTGCCCTGGGTGGTTTGGCTCAGTGGTTGGTGCATCGGCCTGCAGCTGAAGGATCCCAGGTTCGATTCCAGTCAAGGGCACGGACTTTGGTTTCGGGCACATCCCCAGTGGGGGCGTGGGGGGCGGTGCAGGAGGCAGCTGATCGATGCTTCTCTCTCATCGATGTTTCTGACTCTCTATCCCTCTCCCTTCCTCTCTGTAAAAAAATCAATAAAATATATTTTTTTTTAAAAAAATTGAATCCAGTTCTGTGAAGTTTCACAGAATCCCTATTCCCGGGGCTCGCTCTGCCCTCCTTTCCGCTGTCAGTTTTTCCAGTGATTAATTTTGTAAGAAATGGCTTATTCTCCTCGTTGGCATGGCCGTGAGCGATGGCTTCCTGCCACTTCGCAGTGTACTTCCTCCTCTTTGAAGCTGCCATATGTTTTCGCAACCCGAGAGAGACGCTCCCCGCCCGAGACATCCTCGTTCGTGGGGAGTTTGATTTTTCAGGTTTTCTTAGCTCTGGGGAAGGAGCGAGGGCCCGGTGGTACATGTTTTCTTGCTCTGGCCGCTTCGCTGCCCTGGTGGGGCCCATGGTGGACTTCGTATTTGGCCGTGGCCATCCTGCCTCGTCCACTTTTTCTCTCCCCAGATTTTTATATAATTGGGGAGGGTTGGTCACTGTAGGGAGGGCAGTTCTAAGCCAAGGCACAACAATTTGACGTTTTTATTTTTTATATATACACACATATATATATATATATTTAATAACACATGAGAACTGGTTCTTTGGAGACAAAAACGTTTGTAGACAGGGCAGCCCTGCTTGCATCATCACCAAATATTGTCAGCTGCATAATGTTTTCATCATCCGTTTATCGCTTCAGAAAGCTTCCTTGAACGAGATTTCATATTAGCCTGTTTGTGGCAGTAAAGGGATGGGTGTTTGGTTTCAGGGAGTGAGTTGAAGCTTTTAATTCTATTTTTCAAGTGTGTCTTGATGACTTTCTGAGTGAGAGGGCCCAGAGTCAAGAGGATGAGGCAGTTAGGAGGCTCTGCAGATCGTGGGAATATGTAGAATGCATTGGGAAGGAGGACAAATAGGATGCATCTCTGTCTCTGTGAAGGGCCAGAGCATGGGCTTTGGGGTAGATTGGAAAAGCTGGTCAGGGGCAAACAAAGAACAGTGGGGGCCCGCGGCCATGATAAGAAATATTCATGCTGCTCTGTTATCCGTGACGGCTCTGTGCTGACAGAGGAAGCGCATCCTACCCTGGCTGGGAGCCCTACGCCCCGGGTCACAGGCGCTCCCATCGGAATGCGGTCCGTCCCCCTGTCCCGAGAGCTGCCCACCGTCATGGAAAGACTGACAGCCTGGCGGCCGACGCAACCTGATCCCGGAGGCACCCGGTCTCTACGTACAACCCGCAGCCCCTACGGCCTGTGACCTGGTCCCAGGGTGCCTGGCGGCGCCCACGCTCCCCTCCCAGCCCGCAGGACCTGTAACCTGTAACGATTCTCCCGTGCGTCCTGTCCCATGCCTGTCACTCCTACCTCCCCACGTCACCCTTGTCCTTCTCCCCAATATAAGCAGCTGGCTGATGGCGGGGGGCAGAGCAGATGTTTGTGGGTGCCCTGGGG
>NW_006286683.1:482280-483547 GCF_000327345.1 Myotis davidii
AACCCGGGCATGTGCCCTGACCGGGAATCGAACCGTGACCTCCTGGTTCCTAGGTCGATGCTCAACCACTGAACCACACTGGCCGGACTGTTACTGTACTAATCATTTTGTAAGAAACAATACCCAGTGTTGGTCAGGCTGGATGGGTCAGACCAACTGAACCGGAGCAATCCTTTGGAAGGGGTCGGAGAACAAAGCTGTGTCAGGGGCAAACACAGAACAGTGGGGGCCCGCGGCCATGATAAGAAATATTCATGCTGCTCTGTTATCCGTGACGGCTCTGTGCTGACAGAGGAAGCGCATCCTACCCTGGCTGGGAGCCCTACGCCCCGGGTCACAGGCGCTCCCATCGGAATGCGGTCCGTCCCCCTGTCCCGAGAGCTGCCCACCGTCATGGAAAGACTGACAGCCTGGCGGCCGACGCAACCTGATCCCGGAGGCACCCGGTCTCTACGTACAACCCGCAGCCCCTACGGCCTGTGACCTGGTCCCAGGGTGCCTGGCGGCGCCCACCCTCCCCTCCCAGCCCGCAGGACCTGTAACCTGTAACGATTCTCCCGTGCGTCCTGTCCCATGCCTGTCACTCCTACCTTCCCAGGTCACCCTTGTCCTTCTCCCCAATATAGGCAGCTGGCTGATGGGGGGATGGGGGGCAGAGCAGATGTTTGTGGGTGCCCTGCTGCTCTCCACGCTGCGGCAGGACTGGAATCAACGCTCATCTAGGACACTCAACCCTCTCTGCTGAATTGGCTCAAGTCGTGGCCGGCAGCCCGGGCCCCTGCCTGGGTTGTCTGGTTACAACCGGACTCCCACCCCCTGAAGCATGAAGCCCTCAGGACATTGAGGCCCTGAGCCGTATCCAGTGACCTTAGGAACACAGCGTCCTGCCTGCGGACCACAGAGGCCGAGCTCTGGTCAAACCTAGATAACAGCCAGGCCCCCTCCGTGGTGTTTCGGCTCCAGGCCCAGAAAAGCAGCAAAACCGGACGAGCAACACCATGGCTGACCTCGGAACCAGCTGCGGTGAAGCATGGACCGCCATGGACCCATCGGTGGAGACCTCGACCCTGAGGGACACACCCGGAGAGCTCATGACTATTCTACCCTGAAAGCCCCGCCTTTGGGAAACAGACGCAAACCTCCAAGACCAAGCAAGAGGTCGGGCCTGGCCCTGAGCCCTGATGTACAAGTTGACTCCCCTCCCAGGTCCCCGCTCTGGAGCCGCCTGGCTGCCCGCCCTTCCTCCTCCTCCCTCACCCCCACCCCA
>NW_006286683.1:483719-485431 GCF_000327345.1 Myotis davidii
AGCTGCTCCTGGCGGCTCCATCCCCCCCACCCCCCACAAAAAGGTTGAAATCCACCGTGATTAAAGGTTCGCCGTTCATTTGCCTCAGCATGCGGGGGCTGAGAGATCGATTGAGCTCTTCGCTCCATTCCACGGCACCGACAGCTGCTCAGATGTCCAACGAGTCCTCCTGAGGTTAAGGGCGCCGGTAGGGACTGAAGCCCCTCCCGCTTTGGACCCTCTTCGCAGATGGGTATCACCCACCGTGGCGGGAGCCCATGGACCCAGCGGTGATTTCTGTCTCCCTGTGCCCACGGGCGCTTTGGCATTTTCACTCCCTTCTCATCACGCTGCCCTGTCTGCTAATACCCCATCTGAACATCTACCGCAGGCGGCGCACGCATCTTCCAGGAAAGGCCATCAAACGTATCTCCGCTCTCCCTGAAAACTGGAGAATGAATTTTTTTCACGAGTCCTCCTGAGGCGTTAAGGGCGCCGGTAGGGACTGAAGCCCCCCCTTCGGCCCCTCTTCGCAGACGGGCATCACCCACCGTGGCGGGAGCCCGTGGACCCAGCGGTGATTTCTGTCTCCCTGTGCCACGCGACATCCTGCCATTTGATATTCGCACCGACAACCCCTTCACGGTTTTGTTTTGTTTTTTAAGCATCTCCTGCTGGGTCCCAGCCATAGCGCCTGCCTGCGGGAGTGTGAGCACAGCTACAGGATTTTCCTAAGGGCAGCTGGCAGGGAGCAGGGAAATGCATGGACACGCGAGTGAGGTCCCATTTAAATTCCAGCCCTGATTCTTCTGTGGTTAAGTCCTCCCCACCTCCCCACCCCCCAAATTAACTTCTCTAAGACTGTTTTCTCACCCATAAAATGGGTGCATATAACGTTTTTTTAAAAAGATGATCCAAGCCCGGCCAGCGTGGCTCAGTGGTTGAGCATCCAACCTATGAACCAGGAAGTCACGGTTGGTTCGATTGCCGGTCAGGGCACACACCCGGGGTGCAGGCTTGATCCCCAGTGTGGGGTATGCAGAGTCTGCTAACACCCCATCTGAACATCTACCTCAGGCGACGCACGCATCTTCCAGGAAAGGCCATCAGACGTATCTACGCTCTCCCTGAAAACTGGAGAATGAATTTTTTTAACGTTTTTTTAAAAAGATGATCCAAGCCCGGCCGGCGTGGTTCAGTGGTTGAGCGTCAACCTATGACCCAGGAAGTCACGGATGGTTCAATTGCTGGTCAGGGCACACGCCCGGGGTTGCCGGCTCGATCCCCAGTGTGGGGTGGGCAGGAGGCAGCCGACCAATGATTCTCATCATTGATGTTTCTATTTCTCTCCCCCTCCCTGCCTCTCTGAAATCCTCTCCCTTCCTCAGTCCCAGTCTCCAGCCGAGAGGTTCCTAGACTGAGACACGTGACTGCGCCAGCCGTCGGGGCCCGAGCGACACCTGTCGAAGGGCCGCAGGTGAACCAAAGAGAAGCATCCGGGGCCCTGATCACCTGGAGCTGCCCCTCCAGCCCTGGCCGGCCTTTTCCTCCTGAGGCCGCCACCTACAGCCCTTGTTGGAAGTCAAGGTTGGATGTTCTTGTTTGTTGGTTGGTTTTTTAAATATATTTCTATGGATTTCAGAGAGGAAGGAAGAAGGAGAGAGAGAAACCTCCACAATGAGAGAGAATCACTGATCGGCTGCCTCCTGCACGCCCCCGACTGGGGATCGACT
>NW_006286683.1:485709-486132 GCF_000327345.1 Myotis davidii
GCAGGAGGCAGCAGATCCATGAGTCTCTCTCATCATTGATGTTTCTCTCCCTCTTCCTTCCTCTTTGAAATCAATAAAATAAAAATAGATTTTAAAAAATAAGAAGGTCCAAGGTGTGGGTCTATAATGAAAAATAAAGGAATATCTGGCCCTAGTAAACAAAAAAAAATATTCCTGGTACATTTCTAAAGCCACCACACTGGACACCGCGATGAAACAAATGAAGCAAATGAACGGAGCTTTGACCTCAATGGACTTACAATCCAGCCACAGACACCTGACATGGGTACCGTCAGCCACCCAGGAAGCAAGCTGGGCAGGGGTGAGTCACTGCAGGGACACTTCATCACCAAGACGGCCTCCTTGGCACCTGAGTCACACCCCAAGACCCCGAGGCCGCAGGAACCCCCCCACCCCCCCAGG
>NW_006286683.1:486308-501830 GCF_000327345.1 Myotis davidii
AAGATCCAGGGGTGATTTGAGGCTTACATTTAAAAAAAATTTTTTTTATTGATTTAAGTGGAAGAGAGAGAGAGAGAGAAACAGCCACGATGAGAGAGAATCACTGATCGGCTGCCTCCTGCACGCCCCCGACTGGGGATCGAGCCCCCAACCCGGGCATGTGCCCTTGACGGGAATCGAACCGTGACCTCCTGGTTCATAGGTCAAGGCTCAACCACTGAGCCACGCCGGCAACGCTCAGGACCTGCTTTTAAGCACACGACACATAGCTCATCGCTCCAACAGTCTTCCTTGAAGATGTTTTATCGGAGATAAAAGAGTCCGCGTGGGGTACACACGTGCCTACGCGTTCATCCCCTGGGGTTTGCTCTACGTTTAAACCTGAGCACAGAGCTCCCTCTGACTTCTCAACTCTCCAAACCTGACAAGCGACAACAGGCCAGTGTGCGCTGCGGCCAGTTTTGTTGCATTTCACCAGATAAAAGCTTTCCCTGACTAAGGAATTCGTTCATCGCTTATTTATTTTATTTTTCTGTCCCCCACACTTTCCCCGACCCAGGAGTGCTCATTTGGTTCACGCACAGCCAAGTCACCCCCGATTGGTTACAAACCCGCTCCAGGCCACCGTGTGGGGAAAGGGTAGCTGATCCAGCAAAATCCAAGCACAAGACCCGGACGCCTTCACCGCGGTAATGAGCCATCTGCAATGCAGCATCCTCCCCGGGAACCGTCTCTCGTCCCATTTGTTTATGTTTTATTCATCACTCTCAGAATCCTCAGTGAAGTGACAGCGATGACATTCAGGAAGTCCTGTTTAAAGAGACACTACCGGCTCTCCAGAGCTCAACTGTTCAGGGGAAACGCCGCTGCCCTGAATTGGTTCAAATTTGCTCATAGCTCCTTTATTCTTAGACTAGAGGCCCGGTGCATGAAATTTGTGCACGGGTGGGGTCCCTAGGCCTGGCCGGCGATCAGGGCTGATCGGGGCCTTCTGGCTGCTGGCCGGGGACTCCCTTCATTCTATGCCGCCCCCTGGTGGTCAGCACATGTCATAGTGAGCAATTGAACTCCCAGTCTCCTGGTCGAACTCCCGAAGAGACTTTGCATATTAGCCTTATATATATACTAGAGGCCCGGTGCACAAAATTCATGCACAGGGGGGAAGGGGGGCAGGGGGGGTGTCCTTCAGCCTGGCCTGCACTCTCTCCAATCTGGGACACCCCTCTCACAATTCAGGACCACCAACTCCTAACTGCTCGCCTGACTGCCAGCCTGATCGCCCCCTAACTGCCCTCCCCTGTTGGCCTGACCACTCCCTAACTGCTCTCTCCTGTTGGCCTGATCACCCCTAACTGTCTCTGCCTCAGCCCCTGCTAACATGGTTTTGTCCGGAAGGACGTCCGGAAGATGTCTGGTCAAATTAGCATATTACCCTTTTATTAGTATAGATAGATACATAGTGCATTCCCCATGCTGTGCCCAAAACTGTGTGGGGATCATAGGAGAGATTTCATTGTTTTCATTGTTCATCCAATTTTTAAAAGTCCATAGCAGGAACTCAGCTGAGATACACAATGCACGTCCCCATGGTAATGTGAACCACACTGCTCCATCTTGGGGGAGCGCGCTATGGTTCCTCAGGACCACAGTTACACACCAAGACTCCAATGGACAGGCTCTCGTGATGTATTTGACAAAAACAAGGCTTGGGGGAAAGTGAAAAAGAAAAAGCAGCTCTGAGTTGAGCCAACCTAGGGGTGTCCATCACTAAAAAGACACGGTAACGCCGGCTGGCGTGGCTCAGTGGTTGAGCGTCAACCTATGAACCAGGAGGTCGCGGTTCAATTCCCGGTCAGGGCGCATGCCCAGATTGCAGGCTCAATTCCCAGGAGAGGGGGTGCAGGAGACAGCCAATCCATGAGTCTCTCTCATCATGGATATTTCTCTCTCTCTCTCCCTGTCCCTTCCTCTCTGACATCAATAAAAATATAGACATTTTTAAAAGGCACAGTAACAGTTACCACCCTAACTCCGTGAAGAGACCTCCGTCTACACAGGTTAGGAAGCCTTTAAAACAAAACGTACTCATAGTAAAATGACACACCTAGGTTCTGCTAGCCTATTTCAAATCTAGCTACGCGATACCCCCAGTCTTCTCTTCTTTCGAGATAAGCATACTCTGTAAATATAGTCACTATTAGTATGTGTGTCTTTCATTTTCCTAGGAAACAACATGTATGTAGGGACCATGATAGGCCATGTGTGACCTCTGCCCTCCAGAAACCTGGAGTTCCTAGGGAAAATGCATGGACACACCCATAAACACACATACTCTCTCACACACACACACACACACACACACACACACACACCCCTTGTATGCCACCTCATTGAATCTGTACCACGGATCAGCCTACGAGATGGAAATAACTCTTTTCCTTTTACTGGTAAAGAAACAGGCCCCGGCATCGCATAGATTTTAAATCTGAGTTTGCTTCTTAGGATTCCATTCTGCGTGTTAGAAACGGAATGGTCATAAATGCTTCACTTTTTTTGTTTCTTTTAAGAAGCAAGATTTTTTTTACTTTATCCATTTGGACTGAACTGGAGTCTGCTGAGACTATCCAGCGGGGAGCCGACCTCAAGGTGACCTTGACGAGTCCTCACGAGGGGCCTGGGAAAAGGAACACGAAACGCTAACTCCTCCGCTGGGGGCCGCTCTGGCCTCGCCTGCATCGCTCCTAGAGGGGGAGGGAGACGCTCTCAGAAAAGCTCACGGGCAGAAGAGCCACTCCCCGGCCTTTTCTCGGGTTTCTCGGAACCGGCCCGCATTCATCTGCGATCGTCAAGCCAGAAAACAGAGCCAGGGACCCAAAGGAAGACGACCGTCCAACAGGGCAAGTTCCCAAGCTCCGCGCCCAGGGAGCGCTTGCTCTCCACCACCACGAGCGTCAGCAAGTCCGGGGAGAGATGGGGGGTCGGACAGAGAAAGGAAGGATCGCCTGCGATCGCAGAACAAAAGCTGCCAAGTAACTCTCCCCCGCTTGCCAAGGCTCCTGGCAAACACTCCTCCCGCGTGTGCGTGTGATCCAGGGCGCACTTCAGGGACCCCCACACGGAGCCCGGCCCGAGCCGCCTGGCCACACCGCACCATCGATCTCATAAATATCTCGGCGGCAACAGCGGAGACAGCTTAGGCTTACCGTGGGCGGCCTTCCCGCGGTCCAGCTCCCTTTGCAGCCGGCTGTAATCGGCCTGCACGCCCCCCAGCGTGGCGGCGCTCAGCCCCGCCAACCGGGCCAGGAGGCCCTCCAGCCCGTCCCTCTCCACGGTCAGCGCGCCGATCTCCTCTGCCAGCTCCTTGGCCGTGGAGAAATGGTTTCCTGCGGCACCGTGTGGAGAGAAGGAGGAGAGGTAAGCTTCGAGGCATCCCCAAGCCTGAAGGACTTATTGTTTTTTAATATACTTTTATTGATTTCAGAGAGGAAGGGAGAGGGAGAGAGGGAGAAACATCAATGATGAGAGAATCATGGATCGGCTGCCTCCTGCATGCCCCCTACTAGGGATCAGGCCCAAAACCCAGGCCTGTGCCATGACCAGGAATCGAACCGTGACCTCCAGGTTCATAGGTCGATGCTCAACCACTGAGCCACGCCGGCCGGGCTGGACCCGGTTTTCAAGCAAGAGATCGAACAGTCGGGGGTGGGGAGGCACCAAGTGTCCCCCCAACTGAGCCACCAGGCAAAACACGCCCCAGCGTGCCATCGCCTCCTGGGGACGGTCCAGAGAGAAAAGGCGTCTGAACACACGTGGGAAGAGCTCACGCAGACACGAGGGCCCATACAGAGGGGCGGCTGGGCGCACGGTCCCAGGCCCACCTGCAACTCAGCGTGAACCCGAGACCCGGGCCCTCGATCAGACGTGAACGATCATTAACGGAACCCCGGGCCCCGCCTGCCGTCTGGGGAGCACGGCTGGGAAACGCATCGTGAGAGCTGTGCAAGTGTTACACGCGCACAAGGAGCCCAATTCCCCAAGAGGCCGTTCACATTGGAGCGCGAGCCCTCGGAGCACTACGCCGCCCTCCGCTATTTCAGACACGTCCTGGCCTCAGTCCCCAGCCCGAGGCCCAGCTCGCTGACGGCGGGAACGGGCCCAGAGCCCCGGGAAGGGAATCAGAGCAGTACAGACGCTGACTCCTGAAGAGAGGCTATCAGGGACCCGGTGACCCCAATCTCCGAGACTCTAATGGGCCCGCTCCTAGACGCACTCGAGGGTTGGCGTGGAGAGGAATGTCTCGCCATCGCCATCGCGCGGCACACAGGCCGGCCTCAGCAGCCAGGGGAGCGAGCACACTTGGGCATTCACATGGTGTTTTTTTTAAATATATATATATATATTTTATTGATTTTAGAGAGGAAGGCACAGGAAGAAAGACATGGAAACATCAATGATGAGAGAGAATCATGTATCGGCTGCCTCCTTCACACACACCCCCGGGGATCCAGCGCAACCTGGGCATGTGCCCTTGACCTGCATTGAACCTGGGACCCTTCAGTCTCCAAGCTGAAACTTTATCCACTGAGCTAAACCAGCTAAGTCATAGTTTAACTCTTTTAACATTAAATTAATGCACAGTTATCCCTCTGTAGAGAAAATATCCTGTGATGAAACTATGGTTATCTTCCTCAGTTATAGCAAATAAAATGGAGTGAATCGAGACTCTAATGGGCCCGCTCCTAGACGCACCCGAGGGTTGGCGTGGAGATGAATGTCTCGCCATCGCCATTGCGCGACACACACGCCGGCCTCAGCAGCCAGGGAGCGAGCACACTTGGGCATTCACGTGGTGTTTTTTTTAAATATATATATATATTTTATTGATTAACCCCCGTCCCAAGTGGGGCTCGAGCCTGCAACCTGGGCATGTGCCCTTGGCCGGAATCGAACCGGGGACCCTACAGTCCGCAGGCCAACGCTCTACCCACTGAGCCAAACCAGCCAGGGCTCACGTTGGTTTTTCTTAAAGCCCCTGTCAAGATATCCTATTCTACAAATAAAATTAAAGATCTCTAGGCCTATGCTAAAGCTGAAGCTGAGTTTAGCCACTCTGTTCTGTCTCCCTTTATCTTCAACGAGTCCAAGTTTAAATATTTCCCACCACCACCACCACCCCACACACAGATTCTTGCCCAGCTGGTGTGGCTCGGCGGTTGAGCTTCGACCTATGAACCAGGAGGTCACGGTTCGATTCCCCCGTCAGGGCACATGCCTGAGTTGCAGGCTCGATCCCTAGTAGGGGGTGTGCAGGAGGCAGCCGATCCATGATTCTCTCTCATCAATGACATTTCTATCTGAAATCAATACAAATATTTTTTTTTTTTAAAAAAAGAGGTGAGTTCCCAGCCCAATTCTTCAGGCCACCCCGATTTCCTCAGCTGATCGGAGAACAAAACAGAAAACCCCAGGCCCCAAATGCAAGACACCTTCCCACGCACGCGTTTCTCCTGGGATGCTAAAGAGAGATGATCCCCACGGCAGAGAGGGCCGGCCCCGCTGCCTGAATGACATTCCGCCTCCCCTGGGCTTCAGGGAGACACGTCCGCCTGTACCCCCGGGAAGGACGCGCTGATGGAGGCAGGCGGAGCCCCAGCTCGAAGGGAGACCGTGTTCACCCTTCCCGTGTCTCTCTCTCGGCCAGTGGGGCCATCATTCCAAGGAAATGGCTCGTGACGCCGTGAAGAGCCGAGCCGAGTCACCGCGCCCTCCTGGTTGTAAATAACCCACGTGGCCGCGCCGGGAGCCAAACTGCTCGTTAGCTGCCAGCGGTGCTTGTTTAACGATGTGAAGACAGAAGCTGCCAGCGTTTACCTTCCTTCATAAAGCCACAGAAAGCGCAGACCTGGGACGAGCGTGCCTTTTGTTAAATGTTTATGGCTCTTCTGGAGCTGATGAGGATCCAGACGTCCCACCTGGACGCCAGCCCGATCGGCCGCCTCTCGGTAACTGAGTGAACTTAACCACGGGGTATCCCCCAGGCCTCCACCACCACCCCCATCTGTTCCCCGAGGCCCCGACCTGTACCTCTCCCACCAACGTAATACAGCTGTTGTGAAACGAAATAAAACAATACGGTGGACTGTGTAAATGACAGGGTCGGAAACGCGTGCTTTCAACCTGCTAATTAATGGAGTCGTATATCCCTTAATAACTACCAGACTGAAGAGGGATCCCCTGAGAATCCCAACACCCTGTCATCTCGGAGCAGGTTTGTTAAACTAGGCGTCACCTCGTACCGTGTTATCACTCTTCCCCCCGAGAACAGGGGTGGGGAACGTCTGGCCTGCGGGCCCACAAGGCCCGAGAAATCACTTGGTCTGGCCTCCCGAGGCATCAGGGGTGAGTTCATTAAATGTCTGCAGGCTAGTTTCCAAGTTGATAATAATATATGGCTCATGAATGATGATATAAATATGCAGATGGCCCTTGGCAGGAAAAAGGTTCCCCACCCCTGCTCTATAGGAAGGGGCTGACCACACCCAATACCCCTCACTGAGCTTCTATAGGTACATGATGCCACAGGAACACTGGCTAGAACAGCGGTTCTCAACCTGTGGGTCGCGACCCCTTTGGCGGCCGAACGACCCTTTCACGGGGGTCGCCTGAGACCACCCTGCCTATCAGCTATTTACATGACGATTCATCACAGTAGTAACATTACAGTTATGAAATAGCAACAAAATAATGTTATGGTTGGGTCACCACATGAGGAACTGTATTTAAAGGGCCAGAAGGTTGAGAACCACTGGGCTAGAAGGACATTGAGCACCTGTAATCCTAAACTCTTTATTAAAAAAAAACACAGAAAGTGACCCAAACGGCGTGGCTCAGTGGCTGAGCATCGACCTATGAACTAGGAGGTCACAGTTCGATTCCCGGGCGTGTGCCCTGACCGGGGTGCGGGCTCCATCCCCAGTAGGGGGGCGTGCAGGAGGCAGCCCATCCATGATTCTCATTGCTGATGTTTCCATTTCTCTCTGCCTCTCCCTTCCTCTTTGAAATCAACAAAATAGATTTTAAAAAGATGAAAGAAAAAAAAGAAACAGGAAGTGGAAGTCCCAAATAGGGTACCCACACAGATAACTTCCTCCCAATCATGTGTGCACATGTATCTGTACGAGGCTCACCCATCCCTCATAAGGAGACCTCGCCGCCCATCTATTCGTGGGTCTTGTCACCAGTGCCCTCGGCCACCCCACTGAGCATCTACAGCCACGGAAACACCGGCCGGAATGACACAGAGCCCGGGGCGCCTTAAACTCTTAAAGAAACAATGTTTTCAGCCACCAGAGCTGGAGGTGGCCGGCTGGGCAGCGGTTACCTGACACGGCCAGCATTTTGGCCTCCAGCAACGCCGGGAGCTGGGTCTCGATCTCGTGAAGGCTCCTCCGCAGGGAGGCGCACAGCCTCTGGGTCCTGCACACCTTGTAGGGGTGGGCGGGGGGAGACACGCCTGAGTCCTCATCGGGGACAACCGAGAAGGCAGCGAAGCGCGATCTCTTTAGGGAACGGGCGTGGGGAGCCTTACCTTCGCAGCGATTTCTCTCAGGGACCAGTGCAGGGGTTTCAGCCTTTCCTGGAGGCTGGAAGAAGGAACGAAAGAGAGGACCTTGGTCTCCTGGGAGTCACCGTTCCATCCCACCCCATGCGGGACACTCGGAGACACTTGCCCCCGTCGGCCCCCTGGCTGAAGAACAGAAGGAAAGATGATGCCAACGGGGCTCCCGCTGCCCTAGCCAGTTTGGCATCGGCCTGCGGACTGAAGGGTGCCAGGTTTGATTCCGGTCAAGGGCATATGCCTAGGTTGCGGGCTCGATCCCCAGTGGGGGGGGGTGCAGGAGGCAGCCGATCAATGGTTCTCATCATGGATGTTTCTATCTCTCTCAATACGCCAGTGGGAAACGGACTGCCCCTCCCGGGTGATGCGCTGCTTAGGCCAACGTTAAACTCCACAGGGCACGTCCACTGACAGGGGCAGGAACGCCCCAGATATGCTCCTGGTGACAGAGGGTTAACATTCACGTCCCTGCAACTACCTTCCAAACTCGAAGGTCTACGCGGGACAGCAGTTCATAGGCTGGTTACCCGCTGATCTGTTTGGGGACACAGTGCCATCCCACCCACCCGTGCCGAGCGCCTGCTGTGTGTGGCAGTGGGGGGAGGGGAGGAGCACACAGGAGATGCACAAATTTAAAGTACATCTACCTATGCCCGGCCGGCGTGGCTCAGTGGGTTGAGCGTCGACTTAGGAGCCAGGAGGTCACGGTTTGATTCCCGGTCAGGGCACATGCTGGGTTGCAGGCTCCATCCCCAGTGTGGGGCGTGCGGGAGGCAGCCGATCCATGAGTCTCTCTCATCATGGATGTTTCTCTCTCTCTCTCCCTCTCCCTTCCTCTCTGAAATCATTAAAAACAGTTTTAAAAAACAGGGGTTCCCAGCCACACTCCAAGACTGATTCACGCATTCACAGGACAGATGGGCAGTGGGTCCACTTAGGACCCTGGAACGGAGCTGACCCCCAGCCCAAGCACCACCCTCCGGGCTGACTCCCCGCGTGGGTCTGGGCTCCGCTCTGGCCCTTTCCCAGAGAGAGCATCAGTCTCCTTCAGAGACACGGGCGAGAGCAGGGAGGCAGCGATGCACGTAATTGACCGCGTTGTTTTCTGTTTGATCTGATTGATATTTAATTTATGTCATTTATGCTATATTACGTCTTGCAGTAGATTTACCTGCCTAATTATGTTTTGCTCAGGCTAATGTTAACATTCGTTGCCTCCCTGGGGGAGACAGGGAATGGACGCGGCGGGGGGCGGGGGAACATGAATAATCCATGGCCCCCTGCCAGTGGCTCGCGTGCTATTTTTAGCCATAGAACTCTATTAACCAACGTTTATTAAACAATATATTCCTATTGATGTCAGAAAGGAAGGGAGAGAGAGATAGACATATCAATGATGAGAGAGAATCATGGATCGGCTGCCTCCTGCACGCCCCACACTGGGGATCAAGCCCGCAACCCCGGGCATGTACCCTGACCGGGAATCGAACCATGACCTCCTGGTTCATAGGTCGACGCTCAACCACTGAGCCCCACCGGCCAGGAAGGGGATCTGTTATGATTGAGGTCTGGCCTACGACAGATGATGTCACGTGGACCCCAAACACCCACTGCTCCTAGCGTTACCTTGTGGTCCCCAAACCACGATTCCAGGAGCAGAAATACACATTGACAACCACCCAATTAGATGAGTGAAATGTCTCTAGACACAAGCGTTATATGCACGCCGAGGATTCAAACGAATCGCTTGTACAAGCAGCGTGCTCCAGCTTGCACGCTGCTTGTGACAAATAACTCGTCTCAGATCAAATGGCACTGGGCCCTAGAAAGACATACATTGTCTCCACAAGGCAGCAGATGATGGTTTAACACGCACCCCAGACCACTGACTCGAGTGAGGATCTTCGTCGGAATACTCGTGGGAATAATCGTGCGAACATTTATTGAGCACTTCCTGTGTCCCAGGCACGCTCCTACATCCCTGACACAGATTCGCATTTTAAATTCTCGTAACTCTTTGAGACGAGAAAAGTCCGTCAAAGAGAGAGAGAAGGCCCTGGCTGGAGGCTCGGTTGGTTGGATCGTCATCTCCGGACACCAAAAAGGTTGCGGGTTCGATTCCCAGTTAGGGCACATACCTAGGTTGTGGGTTCCATCCCTAGTCGAGGCGCCTACGGGTGGCAACAGATCGATGATTCTCTCTCATCGTTGATGTTCCTCTCTCTCTGCCTCTCCCTTCCTCTCTGAAATCAATAAAAATATATTTTTTTAAAGAAAAACAAAGAACTGCAACTCCGTTTGGAAAATATCATACATGAGGGACAGCACCCACACACAGGTCCAGGTGAGCAATCCGAGATGGCAGGAAGTCACCAGTACCTCCTTACGGCTTCGGGAGGTCCTGCAGGGAGGGGACTCTGACCGGCCAGGGCCAGGGCGTCCCTCGCCGCCTGGTGGACCTCCTGCAGCTCGTCTGGGGCCAGCTTGTCCAGCAGGGGCCGCAGGTCACAGTCCCGCCACCGGAGGAGTTGCTGCTGCAGCTCCATCTCCCTTCTCAACTGCTGGTCCTTCGCTGCCAGCACAGACATCCGGGCCTGCAGGGCTTCCATCTCCTCCTGCAGGGAGAGGAGAGACGAGTTCATACATCAGCCCTGTGCGTGCTGTGGAGCTGGGTGTTCAAGTCCAAGGCTCTTTCCAGAAGCCAGGCTGCCTCTGCTCCACGTTCCCTCACTGCTCCCCACTCCTGCCTCCAGGCCCCCCACTCCTGCCTCCAGCACCCCCACTCCTGCCTCCAGGCCCCCAGGCTCTAGCAAGTGGAGATTCCACTTGAAGCGTCCTGCCTCTGGGGGGGCGTCTCACCATCCAGAGCTCCTGATCGCCTTCACCCCGCCCCCCTCCAACTTAGCTCGGTGCTACCACTAGGATCCCAGCCCCTGGGTGACCCGTCCACTGCTCAGGGCCACCCGGAGCTCCCACGTGACGCCCGCCAGTCATTCCCAGAGCGTCTGCCTCGCCCAATCCATACTTACAATCCACCTCCTAGCAACTGCTGCTCACAGTCCAACTGGACAGGAATTTCCTAAGCGATTTCTTCCCGCCTGGAAAGCCCTCTCTGAAGGTCAGGCTGATAAGAGGTGACACACGGGCCTGGCAGGCAGGGAGGTGCCCGCCAAGGTAATGCGTGCCATCGGAACAGGCCCGAGGCCGCGAGCGGCAGCCGCTAGTTTATAAGGAGGCCCCTGCGAGCCCAGCTGTCATCTCCTGCATCTCTGCCCTTTGCACTCACGGGGGACAGACAAGCACTAATGACCACCCACGCACAGAACCGCGGCGCTGCCTTTGGCCTAAATGGATAAGGAAAGTGCTTCCTATTTCTTTTTTTAAATATATATAATATTTTTTTTAAATATATTAAATATATTTTTATTGATTTCAGAGAGGAAGGGAGAGGGACAGAAACATCGATGATGAGAGAGAATCATGGATCGGCTGCCTCCTGCCCGCCCCACACTGGGGATGGAGCCCGCCACCCGGGCATGTGCCCTGACCGGGAATCGAACCGTGACCTACTGGTTCATAGGTCGATGCTCCACCCTTGAGCCACGCCGGGCAGGCCTGCTTCCTGTTTCTTGAATATTCCTCCCCTGCTTACCTGCAGTTGCTGCTTTTCGTGAAGAAGCCGGTCTCGTCTGGTGACGGATGCGCACGGGGGGTCCTCAGCTGGGGGCTCCATGCAGAGCGGGGCCTGGGTGTCCTCTCTGCCTGCCCTTAAAATAAAGCAGGCATGTGGGTACAGACACGGGGAAGCTGGGACCCTCGGGTCTACAAGAATGTTAAGAGCCGGAGATTTCACAAAGTGGCCCCCAGCTGTCTTCATCCTTAGGCGGGTCTCAGGGGTGAGCTCCCCAGTGGACGTTTCTGCGTTAATGACCATCTGTTGGGGCTTTTGGTTTCAAGAGGAGCCAGCTTGCTATTGTCGGACCTGCACCGCCCACCACCCCACCCCTTGCCTCAGGTGGTTATATGTGCTGATCCTGGAAAACACACCCGATGTGAAAGATTCAGTAAGAAAACAGAGTGCAAAATAGCTCATTGATGACACTTTGATGTTCGTTACAGGTTGGAATGAGAATATATTTTTATGCATCGAGTTGAAATAAATATGTTTTTTAAATTCACTTTTTTACACGCTTCTTTTTTTAAATGCAGCTACTAGCCCGGCTGGCATGGCTCAGTGGTTGAGCTTCGACCTAGGAACCAGGAGGTCACGGTTCAATTCTCGGTCAGGGCACATGCCCGGGCGGCGGGCTCCATCCCCAGTGTGGGGCGTGCAGGAGGCAGCCGATCCATGATTCTCTCTCATCATTAATGTTTCTATCTCTCTCTCCCTCTCCTTTCCTCTCCGAAACCAATAAAAATCTATTTTAAAAAAAATAAAAATACTTTCGACTGAAAAAAGATGGACCATTTCTGAGGCTTTACCGGAATCAGGAGAGAACAAAACCATCCTCATCTATTGAATACCACGGGAATGGATGCGCTGCCTCCTCCACCCCCCCCCAACCTCGCCCCCCGAGTCTGGCCTGTTCACACAGCCCCTTGTACTAGACTGTGAGCCTCGGGGGACAGTCCTGGGTCCCAGGGCCCAGCCCGGAGCAGGGTCTCACTCAGCAAATATCTGTTGACTGATTTCATGAGTCCAGGGTCCCAGAAAACCCAGAAGTGGCTTATAGTCGGCGCTCTGCTCCTGAGACCACTCCTCTGCACACATTATTTCCCCGTGTGCTCTGCGTGTGCAAACATGCAGCTTCCTGAATTTCCTACACAGGGCGCCATCTGCGCCGGGCTGGGAGCCATGGGAGGAAATCGGCATCTGATTGAAATGAGCAACGAGGAGCGACAGGTGGGTACCTGGGAATTCTCCGTGCTGGTTAATCACATTCATTACCTAACCCACCAGGGAAGCCCCCGCGGTTACCCACGCGCCTCCCTGCCTCTCGGCCTCCGACTGGGGCGCGGAAAGCGTCCCCAGCTGGCTGAGCGGCACCTCGGGACACACGGCAGCTCCGGAATGAAGCCGGGGACAGGTTCCCGTCCTGCAGACCTCAGTCCTCTGAGCCCCCCGCCTCTCCCTTCCACAGTGTTGTTCCCTTTGTGCTCCATAGTCTCACCGTGTAATCCCCAGTGTGGGCAGTGGCGCTGCTCTCAGCGAATCAGGATGAGAAGCAAGCCCGTCCCTGGGGCGAGAATCAAAGCAGGAGGGCGGGCCCTGGCTGGTGTTGCTCAGTGGATAGAGCACTGGCCTACGGACTGAAGAGTCCCAGGTTCGATTTCAGTCAAGGGGATGTGCCCAGGTTGCGGGCTCAATTCCCAGTGTGGGGCGTGCAGGAGGCAGCCGATCAATGGTTCTCTCTCATTGTGGATGTATCTACCTCTCTCTCCCTCTCCCTTCCTCTCTGAAATGAGTAACAATATATATTTAAAAAAATAAAGCAGGAGGCTGGGGTGTTAGCACAGCACTCGGGGTGCAGGGCACTCGGGGTGTCTTGGACCCCAGTGCAGACCTGAGGTGGCTCACAGGCCCCCATCTGGGACTGCCCACTGCTGCCAAAAAAAAAAAAAAAAAAATGCTGCCCTTTCTACTTTCATCTTTTTCCCCAATCATTTAAGGAGGAATAAAACCTGTTTGTAAAATAAGATCCCAGCCCAGCTGGTGTGGCTCAGTGGTTGAGCTTCGACCTATGAACCAGGAGGTCAGGGTTTGATTCCCAGTCGGGGCACATGCCCGGGTTTGTGGGCTCCATCCCCAGTGGGGGCCGTGCAGAAGGCAGCCGATCCATGATTCTCTCTCATCACTGATGTTTCTATCTCTCTGTCCCTCTCCCTTGCTCTCTGAAATCAATTAAAAAACCCCATGTCCAGGGCCTCTCCCTGTCGATTGGTGGAAAGGGTGTCTTAGGGGCGGGACCCACACGGGTCCCTCACTCGGGAAGGAACTGCCACCTGCCCAACCAACAAAAGGGCATTTCCGAGCAAAAGCAGCAGCAGGTCTCCCCAGCTCTCCCCTCCCAGCTCTTCACCCCCTGGCTGAGAGCGGGAGACGGGAGACGGGAGACGGGGAGAGGAGGTGGCCTCCCCAGCACTTACTGCTCAGCGGCCCGGTGCAAGGCGGCCTCGGCCTGGGCTCCCAGGTGGACCAGGAGGCTGCAGAGGGCCGGCTGCCTCGAGGGGAGCTGGTAGCACAGGCCGCTCTCTTCCTCTTCCTCCTCCTCCAGGCCGTCCAACCTGTGCTTGAACGTCTCCGCTGGAAACGCAAAACGATGAGAGGAGTGAAGATCCATGCAACTCAAAGCAGACAACCCAGGGCCTCCCAGCTCCACGCCCAGTCCACGTCCACCCTGATGACATGACCAAGGGCACAGGTTCCAGGCCAGGGTGTGCATCTCTCAGTTGGCGCTTTTAAGAATCTCCTGTCTTGCCCTGACTGGTCTGGCTCAGTGGATGGAGCGTCGGCCTGCGGACTGAAGGGTCCCGGGTTCGATTCAAGAGCATGTACCTTGGTTGCGGGCACATACCCAGTGGGGAGTGTGCAGGAGGCAGCTGATCGATGTTTCTCTCTCATCCATGTTTCTAACTCTCTATCCCTCTCCCCTCCTCTCTGTAAAAAAAACAATAAAATATATTTTAAAAAAAGAAAGAAAAAGATAACACGGATGCCTTCATCATGTGGGACCAGGAGAAAATGGAGTCCGCACCTCAACTCTGCCCCCCCGGCTGCCTGACCTTCAAGTCGCTTAACTTAACTTCCTCGGCTCCAGTTTCTTAATGTGCAGACATGGGGTGCACACGAGTATCTGCACCCTAAGGTTTGCCGAGGGTTAAGTGAGATCGTCTGGGGAAAGCGTTTGGCACCTGGCACCTGGCACGGGCCCGAAAGGATGGACTCTGGTCAGCGGGCCTTTCCTCGAGCTCACGACCAGCCTCAGACTATCCGGAAAGGCGAGAGCGACAGCGACAGCAGCAAGGTGCCACCCTTATCCTTCCTGATCCTGTTTTTCCACCCGAATCCTCTTTTTCTTTGCGTTATGTCCAAAGACACGGTCACGGCTGGCTGTGTGGATTGAATTCTGGGAGACTCCTCAGCAGGAGGCAGTGCCTGGGTGTTGCGGCCGCATGGCGGCTCTAAAGCCATTGGTTCCAGCCGCCGGGAAGGGAAGGCGCAGCTCTCAGGGGCACGGACACAGAACAGCCTTGACCGCGAAGCCCGCGGCTGTGTGCGCTGGAAAACGTGTAAAAGCAGCCCTAACGGGTGTGGCCCAGTGGATAGAGCGTCGGCCTGCGGACTGAGGGGTCCCAGGTTTGATTCTGGTCAAGGGCATGTACCTTGGTTGCGGGCACATCTCCAGTAGGGGGATGTGCAGGAGGCAGCTGATCAATGTTTCTAACTGTCTATCCCTCTTCCTTCCTCTCTGTAAAAAAATCAATAGAAAATATTTTTTAAAAAACGTGTAAAAGCAACCCAGGTTGAGCCCTAGCCGGTCTGGCTCAGTGGCTAGAGCGGCAGCCGGCCGACCAAAGGGTCCAGGGTTCGATTCCTCAGTTGCAGGCTCCTCCCCTACCAGGGGGGCGCGGGCAGGAGGCCACCGATCGATGTGTTTCTCTCACCTCGATGCTTCTCTCTGTCTTTCCCCCTCTCTTCCACACTCTTTATTTTTTTACTTATTATTTTTTAAATATTTTATTGATTTTTTACAGAGAGGAAGGGAGAGGGTTAGAGAGTTAGAAACATGGATGAGAGAGAAACATCGATCAGCTGCCTCCCGCACACCCCGCCCGACCAAGCCTGCAACACGGGCACGTGCTCTTGACCGGGAATCGCACCCACAACCTCTTGCTGCACAGAA
>NW_006286683.1:501914-514260 GCF_000327345.1 Myotis davidii
GGATCCTGGATCAGGGCAAGGAGGGTACCAGTTAAGGCAGGAATATCTTCTTGAGCCAGAAGGTATGAAAGTGCTCAAAGATAAGGACAAGTTAAAAGACCTGTCTTGCTCAGCCAGCGAGGCTCAGTGGTTGAGCTTCAACCTATGAGCCATGAGGTCAGGGTTTGATTCCTAGTCAGGGCACATCCCCAGGAGGGGGCATGCAGGAGGCAGCCAATCAATGAATCTGATTATTGATGTTTCTATCTCCCTCTCGCTCTCCCTTCCTCATAGAGAGTTAGAAACATCGATGAGAGAGAGACATCGATCAGCTGCCTCCTGCACCCCCGCCACTGGGGATGTGCCCGCAACCCAGGTACATGCCCTTGACCGGAATCGAACCCGGGACCCTTCAGTCCGCAGGCCGATGCTCTATCCACCGAGCCAAACCGGTTAGGGCATCTCTTTAAAAATCAATAGAAAAACATCCTGGGGTGAGGATTAACAAAAACAATAATAATAATTCCGCCACATGTCCTGGCAGTGACCGGGTAGTGGTCATTTCCAAGCCGCCTGTGGGGACATGACAGTCATCTCACTGCAGAGCTCAGGGGCTGCTCGGTCCTCTCCTCCCAGACAGCAAGCGTCCGCCGGGCCCCACGGAGCCGGTCGGCGGTGACTTATTTCCCCGGGAGACAAGTGGACGCGCCGTAAAGGTCAAGTGGAAAGCTGTCCCTTCTGCTACATCACTGTCGCCAGCCTTTGATAAAGGTCATTCCGCCCAGCACGCTGCCGTGAGTGGAAGCAGCCCCGCGTGTCCACTGTGGGATGTCACAGCGTCCCCTCTGCCGGGGGCTCTCCGGTCCCTGTCGCCTGTCAAAGGCGTGAGGCGAGGCGCTTGGGGTATTCCAGCTGCCGCTAGGAGACCTGGGACCTATCTGATTCTGTCACCCTGTCACCCCCGTACGTTTTCGTTTTTTATTGATTTTACTGACTTCAGAGAGGAAGGGAGAGGGAGAGAGAGAGAGAAAGAGAGAGAGAGAGAGAGAGAGAGAGAAACATCAATGATGAGGGAGAATCGTGGATCGGCCGCCTCCCACATGGCCCCCACTGGGGATCGAGTCCGACCTATGAACCAGGAGGTCAGGGTTCAGTGTCGACCTAGAACCAGGAGGTCCCAGTTTGATTCCCGGTCAGGGAACATGCCCTGGGTTGTGGGCTCAAGCCCCAGCAGCCGATCAGTAAGTCTCTCTCATCACTGATGCTTCTTTCTCTCTCTCTTCCTCTCCCTCCCTCCACCCCTTGTCTCTAAAATCAATAAAAATATATTTATAAATACCAAAAATATAGAGATATGCACACACACACACACACACACACACACACACACAAACATATATATATAATTGATTTTCCACAGAGAGGAAGGGAGAGGGATAGAGAGTTAGAAACATCAATGAGAGAGAAACATTGATCAGCTGTCTCCTGCACACCCCTCACTGGGGATGTGCCCGCAACCAAGGTACATGCCCTTGACCGGAATCGAACCTGGGACCCTTCAGTCCGCAGGCCGGCGCTCCATCCACTGAGCCAGACCGATCAGGGCTATTTTTTTTTTAAAGACTCCTGGTCCAGACCCACCACCACCAGCACCAGGGGAGAGCGAACAATTCCCGGCTCCATCCACCGAGCCAGACCGATCAGGGCCATTTTTTTTTTTTTTAAAGACTCCTGGTCCAGACCCCCCACCACCAGCACCAGGGGAGAGCGAGCAATTCCTCCTGTGACTTCTACCCACGGCCCATGGGACGCCCTTGAGTTCTGCAGGTGTCTGCCTCCTTCCAACTCAAGACCTTGGTCCCCCTCAAATATCTATAGACAGTCAGGGTCTCTGTTTCCAACTCTCACAGGACACAGTCCCATTTTCCCAGATAACTTTTTTTTTCAGGAAGTGGGTCAGGCGTCGCCTGGGGAAGACAGGGCCTCCACAGCTGATGCACACGCAGGGGCAGTGACGTGAGCATGTGCAGGGGCCGCGGGCAGAGAGCCGCGTGCGGAAGGTCCCCGGGACAGCAGCCATCAGGGGACCCCTTGGCTGTGACACTCTGTCGTGCAGAGTGTGTTGCTGGTAGAGATGCTGTCCGAGTTCTATCAGACAGGATGCGAGATTTAATTAAGTGGCGGAACCACTTATAAAAACAAATTAGCTGCCCAGCGAGGCATGCCGAGCAAGGGGGGCCCACGGGGCGGCGGCGGCACCGTGTCATTGCCGCGGATGCAGAGGACACGGGCGCCATGCTCTTGAATGGCATGGGAACTGACCCTGAACCCCCTCTGCTCACGAGGGCACAGGTCACAGAGCAGCAGACGCACGCAGAAACATGACCCAGACATACCCAGCCGGCGTGGCTCAGTGGTTGAGCATCGACCTATGAACCAGGAGGTCAGGGTTCGATTCCCGGTCAGGGCATGACTGGGTGGTGGGTGCGATCCCCAGTGGGGGGTGTGCAGGAGGCAGCTGATGAATGATTCTCCCTCATCGTTGATGTTTCTCTCTCTCTCTCTCCCTCTCCCTTCCTCTCTCTAAAATCAATAAAACTTTGTTTTTTTCAAAGAAAAATGACCCGGACAGAGAACCAACCTCTCCAATCTCTTCCTCTTCGCTCTTGTCCTTAGCTCCCTACTTTATGCCTCCTTTTTTCTCCTTTCCATTTTTTCCCATCTACTCTCAAAATCCGGATAGTCAATCCCTTCAGAGCCCACACAGAGTTTCAGTTCCATTTTCTCAATGTCACCCAATGTCGTGCAACCGAAAATGAGGCCGGGAACAAGAGACTCAGGGTCATGACATTCAGACCACAGGGAAGAAAACCAGGGTGCCCTCGGGAGAGGGGGCGCGGCCGGCCGAGCTGCCAATGCTTCATTGTGATTTGCACGCTTTAATCGATATGCTTCACCTCACGCCCCGCACTTTTTGCAGCTTGAGAGGAGTCAGGCTGCATGCAAACGAACTTCTTCTTGGCAAATAGGAAATAAGGAGCCACATCGCTCGGGCTCATCACAGTAGCAACACGACAGTGATGAAGAAGCAACGAAAATAATTTTATGGTTGGGTCACAACATGAGGAACTGTATTTAAAGGGCCAGAAGGTTGATTAAGAACCACTGGTCTGGAGGGAGTGAATGCCCAGTTCATCAGGGGGCGGAAGGCAGATCTGGGTGGGAAGGGAGTGAGAGATGGAACATTCTGGAAAAAAGAAACAGCCGATAAACAAGTCAAACTCACCCTTATCGTAATCCTCCTCCTCAACTGCTTTCTCCTGGAGTTTCTGAAGCTTCAGCCTTAAGGCGTTCACCTATGTTGTTTTGGGGGAGAGAAAAGGAAAACGAGATTACAACGGCATTCAAGCCAGCTTATCCTCCTAACACGGCGAACATTCAGAAGCTATTGCACAACTGAAGGTCTTCAATCGCCTGGAAGAAAGGAACCATGCATGTACATTTTTCCAGCGCCAGATGAATTCCTTTCTGACACCAAAAAAAGGTACATAAACAAAAAGTGTCATGTGAGCATAAACTCCACAGAGTTAAAAGGTCATTTTAAACAAAAACATCCCACGGTAGCCTCAGCTACATGAAACATGCATCATGAAAAGGACACAAATGTCCTCACCTGACCTAACGGTCTCCATTCTAAAAAAAAAAAATCAGATTAAAATTAGGAAGGTGGCCAGGCCGGCCAGTGCGGCTCAGGGGTTGAGCATCGACCTATGAACCAGGAGGTCAGGGTTCGATTCCGGGTCAGGACACATGCCCGGGTTGCATGCTGAATCCCCAGTAGGGGGCGTGCAGGAGGCAGCCGATCAGTGATTCTCTCTCATCATTGATGTCTCTCTCTCTCTCTCTTTCTTCCTCTCTCTCTCCCTCCCCCTTCCTCTCTGAAATCAATAAAAATATATTTTTTAAAATCATCACTGGATGTGGTGAGTGCTGTAACAGGGACATGCCCAAAGTGTTTTGGGAACAAAATGGAAGTGGGGGGGACACACTCGGTGCAGAGAGGGCAGGAAATGTCACACGGGGAAGTGGCTGCGGAGCCCCCAGAAAGGATACACAGAAGCCGGGCAGGTGGGAAGGTGCAGGAAGGAAATTCCAGGCAGAGGGAAAACTGTGAGCAAAGGTCTGAGGCGCAGCTGCCCGGGGTCTGCCGACAGGAAGCAGCACCAGATGGCCCAGCAGGAGGAAGGCACCCCCGGGCAGGCTGGGGGGGAGGGGGAAGAGGAAAGGCAGCGATGATCAGGATAAGGAACTTGGATGCTGTCCCCGGGAGCAAGGAGCCCCAAAGGTTCTGAACCAAGGACTATCCCTCTCCCACCACCGCCCAGGAACACAGCTCTGCTGGTCATGCAGTGGGTGAACTGGAGGAAGGTAATATGTCAGGAATCTCTTGCAAGCCTGGTCGCTGTGCCTCAGGGGTTGCATGTCAATCCATGAACCAGGAGGTCATGGTTCAATTCCCAGTCAGGGCACATGCCCGGGTTGTAGGCTCCATCCCCAGTGTGGGGAGTGCAGGAGGCAGCTGATTAATGATTCTCATCATTGATGTTTCTCTCTCTCTCTCCCTTCCTCTCTGAAATCAATTTAAAAAATAAAAATAAATAAAATAACAAGGAAGTTGAGGGGTTTAAGTCGAGGAAATGCCCTCTGGCAGGCAGATCCCACTGTAGGAGGGTGGAGCCCAACACGGGCATCACCACTCTGTAACTCTCAGCCCCCACACGGCCGACTCCGTCCCCTGCTCCCAGCCCGTCCCCTCTCCCTGGCTGGTTCCTGTCTGGTAGCCGAGCTGGGCTGCACTAACCATGCATCACCTGGGCCTGGATTGGCAGGGGAGCCCTTGGCCCAACAGACAGCAAATCTGAGCTCCTCCATGACAGAGAAGCTGAAAGGAGAACAGATCTGTGTTCAGAGGGAAAAGGAGAAGCAGGAGACGGGCATGCAGCAGCGTCTCCTGCAGCTTCGGGGGAAGTCGGTCACCCCCAGAACCGCCTGCTTCCTGCCCTCTGCCCGGAGCTCATCGGAGCTGGTGACCCATGGCCCGGGGCTGGGGACACCCACCTCCAGCCGTCGGCGGTGGCTGAGCAGACACCCCTGCAGCAGGGGTTCGCACTTCCGGAGCAGCGGGTCCCAGCGGCTAGCAGCCCCCTCGCACCCTGGGGGATCCGGGGAGCAGGAGGAGGCGGTGTCTGTGTCCAGTACAGAGAGTGGCTCACCCTGCAGCCGGGGGCTGCCCGCTGGGGTCCAGGCGGAGTCCGTGGGGCCCCGAGCTGCCTTGAGATCAAAGTGGGTAGAAAGACGTCCAGGGTCCTGGTGGTGTCCATCTGAGCTGGCAGCTCTGGCCCCCGTGTCCTCGGCCTCCCTGGCCGGCGGGCAGTGGGGCCCTGAGCTGCCTTGAGACCAAAGCGGGGAGAGAGACGTCCAGGGTCCTGGCAGGGCCCATCCGGGCTGGCAGCTCTGGTCCCCGTGTCCTCGGCCTCCCTGGCCGGCGGGCAGCCCTCCGCTTCTCCGCGTTCCCCGGCCGAACCAAGCGAGAGCCGGATGAAGCTGAAGCTGGAGGTGAAGGCCGGCGGGGGGCTGGCGGGGGCCGAGGAGGTCTGGGGGCCACTCCCAAGGCTGCAGCTGGGGCCACTCCCCTCCTCGGGGGCTGGGCGGCCTTTTGTCCGGGTGCCCCTCGCTCCTTCCCCGCAGGTGGCATCCCGGCGAGGACCTGGGGCCTCAGGACTGTCCATGGGTGGGAGCTGCCTCCCGACACCCAGCGTCCCCAGGGCCGCACCCCCTGGGCAGCCTGGCGGGCAATCCACTGCCAGCTCTGAACTGAGTTCCAGAGAAGCCTGGGGCCCCTCTTGCCGGGGTCTGCACTGGGCCTCGGGGGCCCCCAGGGGCGAGAGTTGAGGCTGCTGCGATCGTGGGAAGTGGGCTCCCAAACTCGGGACCTCGCCACGGGCCTCCGGGGTCAAGGCCACGCTGTCTGAGTCTGGACTCCGACTGACGGGGCTCCTCACCGCACGCCCCGCCCTGGGCCCGGGATGAGGCGCCCCCGGCAGCGGAGAGCAACCTGATCAGGGGCCCGGCCTCGCGTCTCATGTAGCCGGTTTCCGTGCCAGCCGCCGTCTCTGAAAAGATGCCGCAGGTGGCAAGCAATCCTGGCTACCTGGGAAGAGAGGAAACAGCACGTAAAACCGCAGATCTCGCCCGGCCGGCGTGGCTCAGTGGTGAGCGTCAACCTACGAACCAGGAGGTCAGGGTTCGTTCCCTGCCAAGGCACATGCCCGGGTTGTGGGCTCCATCCCCAGTGAGGGGTGTGCAGGAGGCAGCCGATCCATGATTCTCTCTCTCCCTCTCCTTTCCTCTTTGAAATCAATACTTAAAAATAAATAAGTCAACCTCAGATCCCGCAGGCTCGTGGGAACTGGGCTGGAGGACACCCCTGGGTTTGAGGTCAGCTCTGGGTGCATCTGAGATGCGGGCTCGGGACTCAGGGGTCACCCCGGACGAAGATTCTGACGATCCGGGAAGGTGACCAGCCTTCCGTCCGGCAGAGCAGCTGGCCCTGCTGCGGGCGAGAGCACCCCGCCTGCTGGTCTTTTAGGCGCATCAGCACTTTCCTGCCGGAGTCGGCCCAGAAAGCAGGTGCCTTGCAGCGGCCGCCAGCGAATCCGCCAAACGCGGTCCAATCGCTGACTCCAGCAGCTCAGGGAACAGCAGGGAAGTTTCCATTGTCTGAGCGGCCCGCGTCCCCGCGTGCTGGCAGATCGTGGACAGCGGGCTGCGACACGGGGTGCGCCCCTCGGCTCATCTCCCCCTGCATGGCAGAGGCCCTGCCGGCCGTGCTCCCCAAACCAGGGCTGTGCTCCCCGCCTGGCGAGGCAACAGGAATAGGAACAATAGAAACGGCTGACGCCTCACAGAAGCAGGAGAGCCGACGCGGGCACCTCACTGCCTGGCTCACACGGCACCGCCAGGGCCCTCCAAACGGAAGTTTACATTAAAAACATGCACACACACACACACACACACACACACACACCCCACATGTGCACACATACAAATACCACACGCATACATACATGCATGCATACTTATGCGCATGTGTTCATACAATATACCACAGATATGTGCACACCGCACTCTTATGTGCACATATGCACACCACATGTGTACATGCCACACATGCATGTGCATGCGCATGTATACATGTCACACATCACACGTATACATGTGTACATGCCCGTGTGCATGCCATGTGTGTACAAACACACTTGTGTGTGCGTATACCACACACTCCACACATATACATGCACCACGCACGTGTGTGTACCATGCATACATACAATGTAAACACACACACAGTGTCCAGCGCCATGTCACATGACCCGCAACCCATGCCCCTGTTGACCAATCCCTGACCAACTCTCCGCCCGATGCCCGCTCCCTCTCCTTGCCCCGCCTGGGCCCTTCCTCCAGGGAGGAGTCTGGCAGCAGATCACGAGGCCATGCGAAAGGGATCGCTTTGAGACCCCTGCCAGCCCCCTCCACGGTGTGATTCCTGCTCACACATGACTGTCTTGCTCTTCCCCTGGAAAGAGCGACGCAAAAATCTGACCGCCATCTGAGCGCCCCCAGGATGGGCAGGAGGCAGCCGCCACGGCGGGTGTCGCTCATGAATGTTTCAGCTGCTGCCTCATGAAATATGGATGAGCCAGAAGGAGCCCTCTCCGGAGCTGTTCTTTCACAACAACCCAGCAACTGCCGCGTCTGCCCTCGTTTTCACAGCAGAGGCCGGACCCTCGGTTTCCGCAGCCCGGGCGGGGGTCCCCGAGACTCTAGGGCCTAGAGAGCCAGTGCTCTGAGCCCGTCCATAGCGCCTTCTCTCAGCACATCCCCCGGCTGACATGCTGGCATCAAATGCCTCCACAACTGGAGCCCCTGCCCTGCCAGCAGACTGAAGACCCCCTCCCCCAGCCACTCACCCCCGTCCCTGGGCCAAGGAGGGTGGACGGAAATACCGTTCTTCCGTCCCCTCCCTCCCCTCTGAGCCCGGGCTGGCCAGCCCCTGCTGTTAGCAGCCGTTATCAGGTGAGACCAAGCCAAGGTGTTACATGTCAGCTCTCACCATCTCCTTCCATCCTGCCTTCCTGAGCTGACACCGAGGTCACCCTGGAGCACGGGGTGTTCGCAGATACACCCCAAGTTACCGTGCAGATGCCTAATCTCACCCGACACGTAGGAGGTTGACCAGCTCGAAATTCAGGGCCGGGGTCTGGTCACACGAAGGAGGGCTGGGGCTTGATTCTGTCCATCCCGTCTGGGCGGTCCTGAGCAAATTACAATGCCTGTCTGTGCCTCGGTTTGCTCATCTATACAATGGGCACAGGCCCCACCCCTTGAAGGACTGTTCCCAGGACACAGTAGAATCCCTGGCATGGATTTTTCAAAGGCCCATCGCAGCTTGTGACAAGTGGCGACAGCGTCTCAATACGTTTTTGTTTCTCTTCCGAGTTCTTCGGGCACCTGAAGTCATCGCTGTGTTCTGAGAACATTGGGGGATTTTCCTGGACAGTCTTTAAAGGGAGAAGGAACTGGCCCTCGCTGGCATGCCTCAGTGGTTGAGCGTCGGCCCGTGGACTGAAGGGTCCTGGCTTCCATTCCAGTCAAGGCACATGACCAGATTGTGGGTTCGATCCCCAGCAGGAGACAGCCGATCAGCGTGACTCTCTCATCATTGATGTTTCTCTCTCTCTCTCCCCCTCCCTACCTCTCTATCTAAAAAATATAAAAACATATTTAAAAAAAAATTTTTTTAAGTATCAAGAGGACTAAAGGCCAGTATAAGTTTCACCTTTCTACAAATACGCTAAGGACAGCAAAAAGGTGTGCTTCGAACAAACAAAACAACCTGGGCCAGAGCATCAGGCCCCGGGCCCGCCGGTTGGTTGGGGCACCGTGGCAGCAGGTAAGAGAGAAGGCGAGGCAGGATTACAGAGCTCAGATGTTCAGCCCTGGCCTCCACGAGCGAAAGTGATCTTCGGGTCGGGAAGGGCAGTGGTAGCATCACCGAGGAGAAATCGAAGCCAGAACCAGGCAGCAAGATAGACTGAGGACACCTGGCGACCTCGACTATGTCTGTGTCCCCAGATGAGGTCAGATCAAGTGTGGCCCGGGGCTCAGGGACCTCAGGGACGTGATCACAAACACACGCTCTGCGGGCGCTGAGCAAAGGGTCCCACTGAAGCCGGAGACTGGCAAGCGCTCTGGGTTAAGAAGGGAAAAGTAGTCACCAGATGTATATCCCCGGTGCCAGGCTAAATGAATGCGTATCCCAGCATGTGATAAGCAAGGGTAGGAATGTCCACATTGGGCCACCTCTGGGGCGAGAGAATGGAATAAAGGCCCACTGACGTGGACAGAGCTGAGAAGCTGGGGAGAGCCCGGCCGGTGTGGCTCAGTGGTTGAGTGTCGACCTATGAACCAGGAGGTCACGGTTCGATTCCTCCTGGTCAGGGCACATGCCCGGGTTGCAGGCTCCATACCCAGTGGGTGGCGTGCAGGGGGCAGCGATCGATGATTCTCTCATCATTGATGTTTCTCTCTCTCCCTCTCCCTTCCTCTCTGAAATAAATAAAATTATTTTTTTTAAAAAAGACGTGACTATGCCGGTCCTAGAACTCGGTGAGGATGGCCAAGGCCCCTCCCAACACCAACAGCCCCAGGATCTGGGCTGCCTTCCCGGCCTGACCAACGGAGCTGCTGATTTTGGAGAGAGAAGGAGTTTTACATTAACACGTTGGCCTATGGTCAGTGAGCACGGCGAACTGGGTTTACGGAAGCAGAAAGCACGTGGATCCTAACTCCGTGAGGAAGCGCACAGCCCAGGGAAGTTCAAACGGCCATCGCTCTGGCATTTACCACAACGGCGGGTCCTCGGAGCCGGATAACTTAAGTCCCTGCGGCTTGTCGGGGACACAGGAGGGACAGGGAAAGGTCACAGAAGCCCTGGTTCTGCCATTTCAAGAGGGGCACACTCCCTAGGGCTCAGGCTGCCCAGCTCCAGGGCGCAAATCCACAATTTCTTCCCACGCCCCCCTGGCGACCTCGGGGCGGCCCCAGGTGTCCCCGAGCCAGAATGAGACCTCCCTGCGCCTTGAAGTGAATGGTGACAATCTCACCGACTGCTCTCCTCCTCCTCTTAGGGGGCACAAGGCCCCAATGGCTCCGTAAGTGCTTCCTTAGGGATATGAGCCGTGCCAGGCCACCAGGGCGAGCCAGCTGGTCTACCCACGTTGGGGGCACCGCTTCTAGCCGCATGTTTTTTCTGAAGGATTTGCCTGGAAATGCGTAAACAATTAAATACAAGTCCCAGGAAGCCCAGAGGGTCAGGGCACAGCCGCTTTGAGTTTAGAAGAACTATTGCATCTCTGAGAATACCTGGTAACCTCACCCCCTACCCGCTTCTCCGGAGCTAGTTTCCATCACCCCTGGGAGCCCAGAAGGACTGAGCCAGGATGAAAGCCTGCTATCTCCCCTGAGAGCACTTTACTTCACCCTTCAAGCTGGCGGTGCCACAGGCGTGTTGCCATCTGAAAAGAGTCTGGAGGGAAGAGGGGGGCATAAAGGGTGGGCAGGTGCCTGCCCTGTGTCTGTCATAGTATACTGCCACTTGTAAAAAAAAAAAAATTAAAAAAAATTTTAAAAGTAACATTTCTATGTGAAGCTGAAGAAAATAATGAGATTAGATATTTGCTAAGCGCTTGCTGACACCGACTGTCATATTTTATTTATGCAGCAACGGAAAGTTCACGCAGCCCTTTCATTAGATTCGCTCCAGAATTTGCCATCTTCCTCTCAGAACTCCATCTGTCTCGCCTCATTAGCCCCGTCGTTCAATCTTTTCCCGGGAGAGATTAATCCAGCATGTTTTGGGGTTTTTTTTCCCCCTCTTAGAGCCAAACGCTACATGATTCAAGATGGCAGACATCCTATAAGATACCAGGACAGTTCGTAACGTCTTTTGCTTTAATGTGATGGCTTGAAGGCTTGGAGGTTGCAGAGAGCAAACTGAGTGGCCAGTGTCATTTGGGCACTAAAAAATAAGAATTATGCCCGGCCGGCGTGGCTCAGCAGTTGAGCGACGACCTATGAACCAGGAGGTCTCGGTTCGATTCCCGGTCAGGGCACAGGCCCGGGTTGCGGGCTCCATCCCCAGTGTGGGGAGTGCAGGAGGCAGCCGATCCATGATTCTCTCTCCTCATGGATGTTTCTATCTCTCTACCTCTCCCTTCCTCTCTGAAACCAATAAAAATATTATTTTTTTAAAAATACTCCACTGTTCCTACTTTAATAAAATCTAATTAGTAGTAGTATTCCCACATCATCCCACATTACTTGGGTAAAAGTGGCAACCACGGCGATTTAGAGCTTACTGTCTCTCAGGCACTGGGCTAGGTGCTGGCCATCCACCGACACATTTAAACCCCATAACGGCTCTGGCTGGCTTGGCTCAGCGGATAGAGCATTGGCCTGCGGACTCAGGGGTCCCAGGTTCGATTCCGGTCAAGGGCATGTACCTGGGTTGCGGGCACATCCCCAGTGGGGGGCGTGCAGGAGACAGCTGAATCGGTGTTTCTCTCTCATCGATGTTTCCAACTCTCTATCCCTCTCCCTCTCCCTTCCTCTCTGTAAAAAATAAAATAAAATAAAATCAATAAAATATATATTAAAAAAAACCCATAACGCCTGTATGAAGTAGGAACAAATGGGGAAACTGAGGCTCGCCTCAGTCCAGGATTGAGCTGCGGACAGACTGGCGCCAACCCCCAACCTTAGCAGCCTGGTGGTGTCCAAACCGCATGGGTACCACCGACCACTCACTTTGCAAAGCGCTTCCTCCCACAAGGGCCCTGAGACAGGGAAACGGGTGGGTGGTCCGAGTCCTCTTGTCCCCCGAGGACCCGGGGCTCGGGATGGGACGTCCAGGGATGTGTCTAACATTACCGGGCAGCGCCCCCTGCTCCACACCGAATTCGGGGCGCAAGTCTCCCGCTTCTCTGCACAGACTCTGAGGCTGAGCCCGGAGCCGTCGGGTCCTTGAAAGTCGGGTCCTTGAAAAGCGACCGCCAGCGAATGGCCTCAGCGACCCGGGCTCCACCGCTCCTGCCCCCGGGTGGGCGCTACTGTCGCCAAGTCGGAAGGAAGCGAGAGGCGCGCGCTTGTTTGCAGGGCAGGCCCCTGGGGAGGTGCCAGCACCCCGTTCCTCCCCCCAACTCCTCCCTCCAGGTCACCAGGGGTGGAACCTGGGCAGAGGGCGCGA
>NW_006286683.1:514622-517934 GCF_000327345.1 Myotis davidii
CCCGACCGACCGACCGACCTCTGAAAGTTGGCTTTTCACTCTGGACAAGTTTGCTTTTCTGGACAATATGGGAGGCGGGGCTCAGGGGGTGAGCATGGACCTAGGAACCAGGAGGTCAGGGTTCGGTTCCCGGCCAGGGCACAGGCCCGGGTTGGGGGGTCCATCCCCAGTGCGGGGCGTGCAGGAGGCAGCCGATCCATGGTTCTCCCTCATCATGGATGTTTCTGTCTCTCTCCCTTCCTCTCTGAAATCCATAAAAATATATATTTAAAGAAAAGAAGTGTCCTAGTAACAGCTAACGTTATTGCGCACTTCCTACAATGCCAGACGTCGCTCTACGCAATTTAAACTTAGCTGGACTTACTTCCCTTTTGCAACAACCCACTTATCACACCCATTTTCAGACTAGATAACTGAGGCACAGAGGGGTTAGAACTTAGCCAAGTGGGGGGCAGGGGTGGCTTTGAACCAGGCAATCTGGCTGGAGCCCGCGTGCCTCACCACAGTGCGATGTTGTCTCTCTCTAGACACACACACACACACACACACACACACACACAGTGGCATTTCCGATGCCTGGGTACAAACGCTCTCCCTCCTTACGTATAAGGAGACCTATACTGAGGTCAGAGGTCACTCACACGGCTGCATTTTTACACATAATATTCCCCCCTACCCCTTTCATCAGGGTCATCCCAGAAGTAAGAGGAGTTAGAGTGGGACAATCGTGCCTTCTGTATAATTAATGTCCCTTCTCGCCTCCCCATCCGAATCCTAAGCTCTTTGAGGGCAGATGGCATGCCCCGTTGACGTGGCCTGGAGCCTCTGGCCCTAGCCCTGCCCTGTGGCCCCCAGTTCTGGTCTGCGTACACGCCCTGCAACACCCAAAACAAAGACGCTGTGAAGAGGACGCTGGAGCAGATTGACGTCATCCACCGCATGTGCCAGATGTACCCTGAGACCTTCCTGTGTGTCACCAGCAGCCAAGGTAGGTGCCGCCGCCACCCCGTCCTTGGCCCCACACATATCAGAAGGAATGCTCTCAGCTGGGATGCTGACATTCGACGGGAGCGTTAACTCATTTCTCGATTCTCCTGTCATGAAAGACGCTCCCGACAATTCCCATCAAGTTACGGAGCCCGAGCTAAAGAGGAAACATTCTCATTGAGAACAATAACGATGCTTAAACAATTCTGGGAAATTTAATTGTCCGGAGATCTTTTCTTTCAAAAAAAATAATAATAATAAACTTGAATGAATTGGAGAAGAGAAATCTGTCTTCAACCCAGGAAATAACATTGGACAACCTGAGGCCGCTCATCTGTGAAGGCCTGGAGAGAGGAAGTTGGGCCGGGTTCAAATACCATCAGATAACGTCATGCCAACGGATGCGATCAGAGTTTTCGGCTAAATAGATGGTCTAAACAACCTTTCCTTTCTCGCTGCAGATACTGTGTCTACAGCTCTCACAGGGAGAGAACTCATGGGCCCTCCTTCTAGATATGTGATCGTCAGCTCATCTTTCTCTGCCAACAACTCGTGTCCGCCAAAGACCTGGCCCTCAGAATGGTCTAGACCAGTGGTTCTCAACCTTCCTACTGCCACGACCCTTTAATACAGTTCCTCATGTTGTGGGGACCCCCAACCACAAAATCATTTTCGTGGCTACTTCATCACTGTGATGTTGCTACTGTTATGGATCATCATGTAAATATCTGATAGGCAGGATGTATTTTCATCGTGACAAACTGAACATCATTAAAGCATCGTGATGAATCACAAAAACAATATGTCATGATAGATGTGTTTTCCGATGGTCTTAGGCGACCCCTGTGAAAGGGTCGTTTGTCCCCCAAAGGGGTCGCGACCCACAGGTTGAGAACCGCTGGTTTAGAGGGTCACATGGCCGCAGCCATTGAGGAAGGGGGCCTCCATTTTATTTTGCATCGAGATCCACCACTCGGCTCCTGGCCGGGTAGCTCAGTTGGTTAGAGCGTTGTCCTGATACACCAAAGTTGTGGGTTCGATCCCTGGTCAGGGCACATGCAAGAATCAACCAATGAATGCATCAATAAATGAACAGCCTGGCCGTCCCGGCTCTCCTGGCTCAGTGGTTGAGCATCGACCTAGGAACCAGGAGGTCACGGTTCGATTACCCGTCAGGGCACAGGCCCCAGTTGTGGGCTCGATCCCCAATGTGGGGCGTGCAGGAGGCAGCCGATCCATGATTCTCTCTCATCAATGATGTTTCTATCTCTCCCTCTCCTTTCCTTACTGAAATCAATAAAAATATTTTTTTAAACAATGAAAAAAAAGGGTGGGGGTGGGAGAGGGCAATGGAGGGAAAAAAGGGGACATATGTAATACTTTCAACAATGGAGATTTAAAAAATTAAAAAGAAAAAGGAAAAAGAAAGAAAACAAGCCTGGAGCCTTCCTGCGAGGCCCTCACCTGCTAGGGATGGACACAGCATGGAGCTTGGGACAAGGGTCAGCCGAGGCGGGGGAGGGGGGGAGGCCGAGGCTCTTCATTCCCTGGAGACTCCCCCAAGGCCAGTGACCGCCCTGGGTGGGGCGCACCCTCGGTGTGAGGCCCGGCTGCTGAGAGGGACGCCCAGCTGAGTCCGTGGGAGCAGCAGTGTTTGTGGGAGTGGGTGCTCTGTCGGAGGGGGCGGGGGGGGGGTGTCCAGGCAACGCCTAGCAACCCAGGATGTGCACCCCTACACACGTAGACACTATTCTGTTGGTGTTAATCCTCACCCGAGGACATTTTTCCATTGATTTTTTTAGAGAAAGTGATAAGGGAAGGACAGGGGGAGAAAGAGAGAGAGAAAGAGAGAGAGAGAGAGAGAGAGAGAGAGAGAGACATTGACGTGAAAGAGACACATCGATTGGTTGTCTCCAGCATGGGCCCCGCCCAAGGCTGGGGATTGAGCCTGCAACGGAGGTACATGCCCTTGACCGGAATTGAACCTGGGACCCTTCAGTCCACAGGCTGGCGCTCTATCCACTGATCCACACTGGCTCGGGTTCAGTGTATCACTTTTAACCGTAACTGGGGGAACCTGTAGAGAAGGGAAGGAGGTCAGGAGGTGATGGAGTCCGCCAGTTTGAGAAAAGCCCCCGACAACAGCGACCACTTGGAGGTGGCGACCGGCACAGTGAGCCCACGGGGTCCCCGAGAGCCGCAGAGAATGCGTGAGGTATCAGCTGATGTCACAGGGCTCCCCAGGGAAGACAGCCTTCCCGCATGGCGATGCCCGAGAACCAGAGGGTCCCGGGCACCATGGGAGCTGTCAGCTCAGGAACCGGG
>NW_006286683.1:537265-538105 GCF_000327345.1 Myotis davidii
AAGTTAGATTCCGGTCAAGGGCATGTGCCTTGGTTGTGGGCACATCCCCAGTGGGGAGTGTGCAGGAGGCAGCTGATGGATGTTTCTCTCTCATCGATGTTTCTCACTCTCTATCCCTCTCCCTTCCTCTCTGTAAAAAATCAATAAAATATATATTAAAAAATAAATTTAAAAAAGAGAAGAGAAGAAAGAGCTTCACTTCATTCCTGCAGCATCTGCAGGAGCCACTCGAGGGCCTGGGCACCTGCAGGAGCCTGAACAAAGCACCGGCTCATGGACATTCCAGCTGCCCCTCTGGCCCAAAGCCAAGGCCAGAAGCCCGGCGGACGGTTTCCTCCGGGGCCTGGCAAAACCGCCAAGAGCACACGTGACCGACCCCGGCCTCCCCGGGAGACTGACCAGAGCACATGGCCCACCAGGAAGATGGGTCCTCATCCAGGGCCTCCCGCCCGCCTGCTCACGGGGGCTGGCTGAGCATCTCCCAGAATTTTCTAGAGACGGAGGGGGCGGGGGGGGGTGTCCAGGCAACGCCTAGCAACCCAGGATGTGCACCCCTACACACGTAGACACTATTCTGTTGGTGTTAATCCTCACCCGAGGACATTTTTCCATTGATTTTTTTAGAGAAAGTGATAAGGGAAGGACAGGGGGAGAAAGAGAGAGAGAAAGAGAGAGAGAGAGAGAGAGAGAGAGAGAGAGACATTGACGTGAAAGAGACACATCGATTGGTTGTCTCCAGCAAGGGCCCCGCCCAAGGCTGGGGATTGAGCCTGCAACGGAGGCACATGCCCTTGACCGGAATTGAACCTGGGACCCTTCAGTCCACAGGCTGGCGCTCCT
>NW_006286683.1:538236-545047 GCF_000327345.1 Myotis davidii
GGAGGTGGCGACCGGCACAGTGAGCCCACGGGGTCCCCGAGAGCCGCAGAGAATGCGTGAGGTATCAGCTGATGTCACAGGGCTCCCCAGGGAAGACAGCCTTCCCGCATGGCGATGCCCGAGAACCAGAGGGTCCCGGGCACCATGGGAGCTGTCAGCTCAGGAACCGGGCAGTGCCCGTGAGCTGGAGCCAGACGCCGGCACAGATGGCAGAGCCCGCTCCTCCCGGCACCCCAGCTGGTCATCGCCTCGTGTCCTGGGGCTTGAGGAGGGTTCTTGCTGGGCCGAGCTGAGAGCTGCACCCTCTGCTTTCCGCCTGACTGTTTATAGAAGGAGACGCAGACAGACAGACAGACAGACAGATGAGGGGCCCTGAAGTGATTTGAAATGACCATAGACAGCAGCCGACATCTGTATGTCCCTGGGGTTTCAAAGTGTCTTCTCTTACTTCAGCTCTTTCTTTCTTTTATTCAATATACTTTTATTGATTTTACAGAGAGGAAGGGAGAGAGCATTAGAAACATCCATGAGAGAGAAACATCAATTAGCTGTCTCCTACATACCCCCCATTGATTGGGGATGGAGCCCACAACTGAGGTCCATGCCCTTGACTGGAATCGAACCCGGGATCCTTCAGTCTTCGGGCCAGCACTCTATCCACTGAGCCAAACCGGCTAGGGCTACTTCGGCTCTTTCAAGGAGTACAACAACCATCTGAGAAAGCAGGAAGGAATCCTTCCAACGTTATTTTAAAAATAATAATAGCCCTAGCCAGTGTTGCTCAGTGGATAGAGCGTCGGCCTGCGGACCAAAGGGTTCTGGGTTCGATTCTGGTCAAGGGCACGTAACCTCGGTTGCAGGCTCCTCCCCAGTCCGGGCCTGGTCGAGACTAGTGCAGGAGGCAACGACTCGATGTATTTCTCTCACATCGACGTTTCTGTCTCTCCCCCGTCCTTCCACTCTCCCTAAAAACCAATGGAAAAATGTCCTCGGGTGAGGACTAACAAAACGACAAAAAAAGAGAAAAGAAAAGAAAACATGGATTGACAGATAAACATGTCTTTGCTGTGTCAAAATACTTCCATAAATAGATAAATAAGTGTGAAAAGCGCTTCTCCAAAATGACCACTAGGTGGCAGACCTGCATAAGAAATGCTCTCTGTGCTGCCACCGTCCCAACCTCTCCCAGTTTTTCCCTTTTGCAGCGGTTCTCAACCTGTGGGTCGCAACCCCTTTGGGGGTCAAACGACCCTTTCACAAGGGTCGCCTAAGACCATCGGAAAACACATATACAATGACATATTGTTTTGTGATTCATCATTATGCTTTCATGATGTTCAATTTGTAACAATGAAATTGGGGGTCATGAGGAACTGTATTAAAGGGTCGCGGCATTAGGAAGGTTGAGAA
This sequence comes from Myotis davidii, assembly GCF_000327345.1. Lineage (NCBI taxonomy): Eukaryota > Metazoa > Chordata > Mammalia > Chiroptera > Vespertilionidae > Myotis > Myotis davidii. The sequence goes on from NW_006286683.1 coordinate 539,647, forward strand.
CCACTGCTTTAGAGGGAGCTCTTGTGAGAAACGGGGGGTTTGCCTGGTCCTCTTCTGCTTCACCCAACACCCCTCCTGCCGCCTCTGGCTTAGGCTGCACTGTGGTCGTTTGGGAGTGAACACATGGAGATGCGGAGACCAGCATCCCACTTCACCTGCCAGCAGGACCAGCCATGAACCTGGCCAACCCCAGGGGCCGCTGAGTCCCCTTCGGCGTGTCCCTGGGGCTGCCTCCGACCCCGCTTTCCACCCTCCAGTCCCGCCACTGGAAAGGTGCCACCTATAAGGCTAGCTTGACTTTCTTCTTTTTTAAAAATATATTTTTATGGATTTCAGAGAGGAAGGGAGAGGGAGAGAGAGAGAGAAACATCAATGAGAGAGAGAATCGTGGATAGGCTGCCTCCTGCACGTCCCACACTGGGGACAGAACCTGCAACCCGGGCATGTGCCCTGACCAGGAATCGAACCGTGACCTCCTAGTTCATAGATCAATGCTCAACCCACTGAGCCACGCTGGCTGGGTGAGACTAGATCTTGATGGAGGCCGCCTGAGGCTCAGGAAGGAGGAAATTTCTGAGAAAGAAAAAAAACAGCTCCGGGCTAGTGGAGATAGTGAGTTAATTCAAGTCACAATTTCCAGAATCTCCTTTGCACTTGAGTCTGCGTTCATCGTACACAGTAGGTGCTCAATAAAGACCCGTTGTTTTGACCTAATCTCAACACCACATTCCTCTGGCACTGACGGAGCCACTTTCCATTCGTCAATGGTTCCTGGAGCCGACACCAGAGCCTCGACAACAGGAAGAGAAAGGTCTTAAAGATAAATGGAATGAGAACATTCTCCACACTTTTCTCCATGACCAAACCGGTTCGTGACTTTTACGTTTTGAGAACAAAAACAGTCAAGCAAGAAAGGGCGGAGGGGTGTGTTCAAACCAGGAAAATAAATAACTATGAACCACCCTTTAACCCAAGAATTTTAGTCCTAGAAATGTATCCTAAGGAAATATTCAACAGAGGTAAAAAAATATATATAAATAAAAATAAAATAAAATAAACTACAAGAGGAAAAGAAAGAAGTGAAAATACAAACTTCAATATGCAATGATTGATGATAGTTCATTATATTAATTTACTAGATCACTGCAGTGAAAATTATTTTTTAATTGATTTCAGAGAGGAAGGGAGAGGGGGAGAGATAGAAACATCACTGATGAGGGAATCATGGGTCGGCTGCCTCCTGTACGCCTCCTACTGGGGACCGAGCCTGCAACCCGGGCCTGTGCCCTTGACCAGGAATGGAACGTGACCTCCTGGTTCCTAGGTCGATGCTCACCACTGAGCCACGCTGGCCGGGCTGTTACTACACTTTGCTCCCGATTCTTAGTCTGTAATGAAATGTCTGTCTGTCCTTCCTAGAGAGGGAGGAGCTGGGTTACCCACGCGGAGGCCCAGGCCCTGCCGGCAGCCACAGGCAACCGCGCGCTCCCCCGAGGAGCAAATAGGCGATTGATGCCAATATTTACATGGGAGAACGCGTGACACTTGAATTCATACTTTAAAAAAAAAGGGAAATGATCCTCTTCTAGTTGTTATGCGCATGGACTTGGCAAGGAAACCGCTTCCTGGCCGGGCTCCCGGCCCTGCAATCCCAGGCCCTCTGCACAGTCCAGGGGGCAGCGGGGTTGATTAAGCCCAGCGGACAGCTCGGTTTCCTGGCGGTTCACAGACCACAGCCGCGCTCTGGGGCCGACAGAGCCTCCCAGTGAGAGAGGACGCGGAGAAGAAACCAGCACCCAGCCGAGGGCCTCTGCACTTTCCCATCATTAGATCCGGAGGCTAAAACGGCCACTGAGCCCCAGCTACGTCGACCTATGAACCCTGACCTATGGACCAGAGGGTTGGGGGCTCGATCCCCAGAGTGGGGCGTGCAGGAGGCAGCCGATCCATGATTCTCTCCCATCATTAATGTTTCTCCCTCTCTCCCTCTCTCCCTTCCTCTCTGAAATCAATAAAAATATATATTTTTTAAAAATACACATATAATTGTAACACATTTCCTTCTGACAATGCCTAGAAATGTAATAAAGGAAAAATATATCAAATTTAAAATATTATGTATTATACAGGTAGTGTATACACAATTGAAAGAGAGATTTTGTACAGTATTTCCTTTCTTTTTTAATATATTTTTACTCATTTCAGAGAGGAAGGGAGAGGGAGAGAGAGAGAAACATCAATGATGAGAGAATCATGGATCGGCTGCCTCCTGCACGCCCCACACTGGGGATCGAGCCTGCAACCCGGGCATGTGCCCTTGACGGGGAATCGAACCTGGGACCCTTCAGTCCACAGTCTGACGCTCTATCCACTGAGCCAAACCAGCGAGGGCTGGACAGTGTTTGCAAAGCTTTTTGGAGACGGCGAATTCTTTGCAAATAGGAATCAGAAGCCAGGTGCCTATTCCAGGAAAGAGAGTTCTGAATTCGAAAGAAAAACACAAAGGCCTTAACAGGCAAATAAATAACCGCGCATGTTCAATGGAAGGGTCAAAGACCAGTTTGGCAGCTGGAACAAAGAAAAATTTGTCATCAAAACTCTCTGGCCCTTCTCGCCTAAAGTAAATTTGGAGCTAATTAGCTTTCAAGACTTTTCCGGGGTTTTTTTTTTTTCCACGGTGACAAGACAAAGAAGCACAGCTAAGAGCAAAACCAGATGTGGGAGCTTACTGGTCATTTGTTGGTGGACGTTATATATTTACTTGTCAGCGTTAGAGCCGGGGTCTGGCCGAGGTCCAGCCGCGTTGGGTAGAAGAGCCTTGGTGGGCGTTGCTCTGGGGGGGTCTGAGTTAGTGCACAGGCCGCAGGGCTGGATCCTTCCCAGGTGACCGACCCCTCCCTGCTGTGTTAGAGGTTCCTGTGCCGCGGTCTTGGGGGCTCCGTGAAGATTTCCCAAAATCACGGGGACCGGAGACATGGCATCAGGCCTTTTCACCCTGGCGTGGGGCCTTCCCACATTCATGGCACCATCTCTTCCCTGTCAATTCGTGAACTTGGGTTACTCCGTACTTGGCTATGAGAATCCAAGAAGAGAAAAAATAATGCGGTTGTTTCTCCCATGGAGATGTCTGTGAAAATCCAGCCGAAGAAGAGATAAAAAGATGAGCAGGCCCTCGCCGGTGTGGTTCAGTGGATAGAGCGTCGGCCTGCGGACTGAAAGGTCCCGGGTTTGATTCTGGTCAAGGGCACGTGCCTCGGTTGCAGGCTCCATCTCCAGTCCCGGGTGGGGCACATGCCAAGCGAGGTTTCTCTGTGTCTCTCCCCCTCCCTTCCGCTCTCTCTAAAAATCAATGGAAAAAATACCCTCAGGTGAGAATTAACCAAAAAAAAAAAAAATGGGGGTGAATTAATTGATTGGTTGATTCATTGATTGCATGGCAGCAGGTTGGGGAAGCCTTTGAAAATAAGACAGTAAACCCACAGCCTGAAGGTATGCAGCCAAGTTTGCCACATAACATGTTAAAGTTTCTCTGTCCCCAAAAACCACACCAAAGCAAAACAAAGCAATAACTGAACACAGAGTTAAGACACAGGCGGCAAACAGGGGGAAACAGTTGCAAAACACAATGGTAGACAAAAAGCTAATTTCTTTTATTTATAAAACCCAGCCAAGTCAGAAAAGAAGGGTGTGGATGCCAGTGGGAACCTGAGGGTAGCAGAGGCATAAGCCAGTTGACGCACAGAAAGATCTTCAACTTCATTCCCATTCGGGGGAAGGTACACATGGGCAACCTTTTCAAAGGGCAATTTGACAAAACGTACCAATATCTTTTTTTAATTTTTTTTCATTGATTTTTAGAGAGAGAAGGAGAGGGAGAGAAGCATCGACATGTGAGCGTCACATGGATCAGCCACCAGGGATTGAGCCTGCAAGCCAGGCATGTGCCCCAGCAAACAGTGCCTAGAACGATGCTCAACCAGCTAGCCAGGGTGACCAATTCCTTTTTGTTTGTTTGTTTGCCAATATTTTTTTATAATTTTCTTTTTTTAAAAAAATGTTTATTCATTTCAGAGAGGAAGAGAGAGGGACAGAGGGATAGAAACATTGATGATGAGAGAGCATCATGGATCGGCTGCCCCCTGCAAGCCCCCCACTGGGAGTTGAGCCTGCAACCCGGCATGTGCCCTGACCGGGAATCGAACCGTGACCTCCTGGTTCATAGGTTGACCTTCAACCACTGAGCCACGCTGGTGGGGCTGAGACTGTAGTTTTTTTAGTGTCCACAGAGGTGTTAGCTAAGCTGGGGGATCCTGAATCACTTGTTTTCTTTCTTACGTTTCTGTATTTAAAAATAACTTGAGGGATTTGTTATTGAAATGGGTTATTATTTTCTGCTGACCTCCCGGCATGGACATGCCAGATGCAGTCAAAGAGGATTCCAGATGCGCCAGGGCTGCTGCCTCGGCACGTAGTGGGAGCTGCCTGAGCCGCCCCGCCCGCTCGCCAGGTCACCCCCGGTCCAACCTCAGGGCTGGAGAGCCCCACGACCCAGGTCTGCGCTGAACTGACTGCAGATGCGCGAGGCAGGAAAGCCCGGGGCTCGAAGGAGCAGCGTGTGGGGAGCGCGGGGTGCGCAGGCGGCAGGGCGGGCAGAGCCCTACCTGGCCCTTTACAAGCCCCTTGACCAGTGGTTCTCAACCTTCTGGCCCTTTAAAAACAGTTCCTCATGTGCTGACCCCCAACCATAACATTATTTTCGTGGCTACTTCATGACTGTCATGTTGCTACTGTGATGAATCGTCATGGAAATATCTGATATGCAGGATGGTCTTAGGCGACCCCTGTGAAAGGGTCGTTCGACCGCCAAAGGGGTCTCAACCCACAGGTTGAGAACCGCTGCCCTCGACCCTTTCTTCCGACCATTTGCCCTCCCGAGCAGATTTCTTCCCCGAAACCGAGTCTCCGAAGGGCACCCCCAGCATAAGCAACCTCCAGGCAGGGATTTCGGGGCTTTCTTTCTTTCTTTCTTTTTCTTAAATATATATTTTTATTGATTTCAGAGAGGAAGGGAGAGGGAGAGGGAAATAGAAACATCAGTGATGAGAGAGAATCATGGATCGGCCGCCTCCTGCACGCCCCACACTGGGGACCAAGCCTGCAACCCGGGCCTGTGCCCTGACCGGGAATCGAACCCTGACCTCCTGGTTCCTAGGCTGATGCTCAACCCCTGAGCCAGGCCGGCTGGTTTTATAGTTTTCTCACTATACTGAGTCCTAAGCACAACGTTACACAGGCAGCGAGGAGAGGGCAGACACCACTTCTCCTGCCGGCACTAGATGGCAGATGCTCCCAGGAAATCCTCAGTCACACCCTCCCTCCTGCCCCCTGTCCTCCTCCCTCC
>NW_006286683.1:545083-547769 GCF_000327345.1 Myotis davidii
CCCTCCTCTCTCCTGTCTTCTCCCTCCTCCCTCCTGCCCTGCCTCCTGCCTCTGTCCCCCTGGGCCCTGGGAGTAGCATTTGCTCCTCCGGGAGCTGTCACTTTAGCGGAGGACCGCGGCTGACTCAGGATGGAGGGCGTGTCAGAGTGGGGCTGGGGCACAAAGAGAGGAAACTGGTGCCCATTCTTCAGCTGCTCCCCGACCTGCCTCCTTTTAACACAAAGGCCGGCGCTGCTGGCAGATGTCAGAGGGGGCGGAGGGGACGCACTGCGGCAGGACTTCCTGCATTCAGGTTGAACCCCACGTCGCCTGTATCAGTGGCCACGGCACAACCCCCAGCGCTTGGCTCTCCTGTCCCACCCGTGGTGCCCCATCCGGGCTGAGCCACCCCCTGAGCCAATTCCTGGAGTCTCCCCTGAGGGCCACCAGGCACCCAGTGTCTGTCCTCGAAATATCGTCCACACGTCAATTGTCACCTTCATAGCTGACCCCCTTTATTATTATTGACTTCAGAGAGATGAAGGGAGAGGGAGAGAGAGACATCATGATGAGAGAATCACGGACCAGCTGTCTCCTGCACGCCCCACACTGGGGAGGGAGCCCGCAACCTGGGCCTGTGCCCTGACCGGGAATCGAACCGTGACCTCCTGGTTCATAGGTCGACGCTCAAACCCTGGGCCACGCCGGCCAGCCTGCAGGCTTCTTACAGAGCGTTCTGCCATAGAAATGGCTTCAGAGCGCAGCAAGATTGGAACTGGGAGCTGGAAGGCCTGGGAGTATTTCCCATACGTGTTAGTCCGCCCCTTCCCTGTTCCGCGCCTCAGTTCCAGGAACGCCAGACCCTGACAGCACGCCGATGGGGATTCAAGAAACGGCATCTGCTCGTCTCGTTAAGCTCCTGGAGGCAGGATGGGGCCGGGTGCTGGCGACCGCGGCGGATACATGTGAGGCACGGACACTTTCTTTTTCATGTTGAAAAGCAATCACGGGGACCGTCCTCCTCGGGCGCACGTACCGCGGCTCGGGGCGCGTGTGACACGTGGAACTGCGAGGAACTGCGGCGGGGTGGGGTGAGGTAGGGGAGCCAGGCCAGGGACCACCCCTCGGGGGCCCTGGAAGGAAATCAGCGTGTGAGGCCTGCAGCTCTGCGGAGGGACGCAGAAACGTACGTCCGTGTCATTTGGATCCTGGGAAACAGGACTTTCAGAAGGGAGTTTTCAAGCAATTGAGGACTGTTCTAGAAGAAAACAATCCAGCTTGTCGATAAATAAGAACATTCCTATTACCCAGCTATTCTACGTTCAGCAAGTTATCCTAAAGAAATAAGGAGAGATGCAGGTGGACACACAGTCATTAGGCCACTTGTGTCCATTACTTTGTTTGTTTGTTACATTTTTATTGATTGCAGAGAGGAAGGGAGAGGGAGAGAGAGAGAAGGATCAATGATGAGAGAGAATCACGAATCGGCTGCCTCCTGCACGCCCCCTGCTGGGGACTGAGCCCACAACCCGGGCATGTGCCCTGAACCAGGAATCAAACCGTGACCTCCTGGTTCATAGGTCGATGCTCAACCACTGAGCCACACCGGCCGGGCCATTTTGTGTAAGTTTTGTTTGTAATCACGAGCATTCAAAAATAACCCTTAAACCATAAATAAATAAATTTAAAATCTAAAATAGAACTGGTTGAGTCCATTCATTATAGCATCATGATGGGAAGCTCTGTCGCCATGAAAAGGTGCCTGGTAGGGAAATGTTGACCAAAGTGCTTTGAGAAGACAATGCCTGAGTGAGCCCTGACATCTTGTTTGATTGATAAAGAAAAGATTAATAAAAATGCACAGACAGGCTCGGGTTGTGGGCTCGATCCCCAGTGGGGGGAGTGCAGGAGACAGCCGATCAATGATGCTCTCTCATCATTGATGTTTCTATCTCTCTTCTCCTCTCTGAAATCAATAAAAATATATTTAAAAGTATTGGAAGGATTACATTCCTTCTGAAGGTTTAAAAAATAAAATAAAAACCCACGTGCATTTCCTATCTGCCATTGGCTCTATTCGCCGGCGTTCAGTCAGGAAAACAGAAAGCACTCTGGGTAATCCACGCAGGAAAGATTTAATCCAGGTGCTTCCAAAACCTGGGAGAGGCCGGGAAAGCTGCCAGTGAATTCGGGGAGTCACGGAGTCACAGGAATGACAGGAAACGGCAGCTGCCAACGTGGGCCGCTCGCTGCCCTGAAGCAGGTGAAGTCCCTGCAGAAGCTCACGTCTGCATGGAACAAGCCCTCACACCTGCCCTCGGAGGCCCCGGGACAATAGCGGCCTCGCTTCTCTTTTGTTCCTCAAATAGTACCTGGGCCTCTCCCATTGGTCGATCGCGAGTGAAACCCATTTAGCAAGAGAGTCAAGGCATTCAGAAGGCCAAGAGACATATGAAAACATGCTCAAAGTCACTAATCATCCGAGAGATGCAAATCAAAACAACAATGGGGTACCATCTCACACCTGTCAGACTGGCTATCATCAACAAACGACAAGTGCTGGAGAGGATGTGGAGAAAAGGGAACACTTGTGCACTGCTGGTGGGAATGCAGACTGGTGCAGCCACTATGGAAGACAGTATGGAGTTTCCTCAAAAAGCTACAAATGGAACTCCCATTTGATATTTTTTTTTAACTCCTAGGAATA
>NW_006286683.1:547918-556704 GCF_000327345.1 Myotis davidii
GATCAACCAAAGGACTTGTATGCATGCATATAAGCATAACCAATGGACATAAGAAACTGGGGGATAGGGGAGGCTAGGGGACTATCAAGGGCGGGGGGAAAAAATGGACACATATGTAATACCCTCCGTAATACTTTAAGCAATAAAAGGAAAAAAAAAGAGGAAAAGAAAAAAGAGAGTCAAGGAAGGCTGGCCAACTTCCGACAACAGAGAGTCTAGTCTGGTGCGTCAACAGGCAACGCCCGGCCTCGTCCACGCCTGTGGGTACAGGGCGCTCGCTCACCCCCTTCCCGCTAGGTTTCCACTTCCAAACAACACCATGCCTTTACCTGATGTGATGCGACAACTGTCCTTCCTGCAAGCAAAGCGCTTCACCCTCTTCCCACGGGGGAGGGACCACGTCCTGTCCGTCACTATCCATCTCTCATGTCCATTCCTCTTCCAGTTCCATGCAACTTGCCTTTGCCACCCTGTAACTCGAAGACTAGATTAAAAGGTTACCCACCAACACACCCCGTAGGAACTAATCAGGGCCCGGACAGTGTGGCTCAGAGGTTGAGCATCGACCTATGAGCCAGGAGGTCACAGTTTGATTCCTGATTCCCCGTCAGGGCACAAGCCCAGTTTTGGGGTTTGATCCCCAGCATGGGGCGTGCAGGAGGCAGCCAATCAATGATTCTCTCTCATCACTGATGCTTCTCTCTCCCTCCTCCTTCTTCTCTGAAATCAATAAAGGTCTATTTTTAAAAAGTGTATCAACCAAGACGAAACCGGTTTGGCTCAGTGGATAGAGCGTCGGCTTGCGGACTGAAGGGTCCCGGGTTCGATTCCGGTCAAGGGCATGTACCTGGGTTGCAGGCGCATCCCCAGTGGGAGATGTGCAGGAGGCAGCTGATCGATGTTTCTCTCTCATCGATGTTTCTAACTCTCTATCTCTCTCCCTTCCTCTCTGTAAAAAATCAATAAAATATATTTTAAAAAAAAAAAGTGTATCAACCTAGAACGGGGACAGTTAACTACCTACACAAAGGCAGCCTCCGCCCTCCTCATCTAATGTCTTGTCCTCGCCCTCCTCCTCTCGATAAAGTGCACGTTGGCCAATCCAGGTGAAGTGGTTCTCCTTTCCAAGGACGGGGTTAGAGGCATGAGAATGTGACCGGGTCTGGGTGAATGAGATGGAAGAAATGTCTTTCCTGAAACTCGCCCAACCTCTGGTCCTATTTTAAGAAATAATAAATCTCCCTATCAAGCTAGTCTATATTGGGTTTCCTGTTTGGGCAAAAATTATATACAACAATGGACAACAGTGTGGTGATTGGGGGTGGGGAGGAGTGGAAGAGGGCATCGAGGGGATAAATGGTGATGAGGGAGGGGGAGGATTATATACAACAATTTGATTAAGTATTTCTCAGCATAATAAAAAATAAGATTAACTTTGTTTTAATATTTTATTCAAAGACTTCAGTTTTAAACATCTGTAAGATATTTTGCTTTAACATAAATTTAACTTCAAGTGGCAGAAGAAACAAAAATATGTAACGAGACTACATTTCATCGATATATCTTTGAATAGGGAAACAAAAAAGTCACTACCACCAAAACAAACTAACAAACAAACCTAATTTATTCGGCATGCCTATGTTTTATTTTCCTGTAGGTAATTTGTTGGGGGTAAATTACACTTTCCAAGAATCAGCTCTTACAAACAGAGCAGCTAATCTTTCAAAAAATAAAACCCGGTTTCTAATTTTTCAAAACTTACAAAACCCAGTGGAAACGTCTGGTTGTCACCAACAGCGTCATGCTCAGGTCAGTTTCACATCACAGGGGATCACCTACAACTAATTTCAGTAGGCAAATGCCAAGGCTAAATATAACTAGAAACTACCATTGTTGTTCCCAATGTGTTGACAATTGTCTTATTGCTGAATTGTTCAGGATCAGTTTTCTTTGGCAACTTTTATACTATCGATTAACACAACTGGACAACTAGACAACTATAAAGGTTAAGTTAGTATTTCAAAAATTTCAAAACTTCATTATAATTACTTAAATATAATTTCTTATAGATGCTAGAATAGGAAAGTCTCCAAACATGCCTACTGCCAATATAATAGACAACAAAAAAACTGCCAACTAATCACCACTAAAAGTTTTACCGTTGTATGTACAAGTATATAATTCAACTCAAACACCAGTAAAAATATTACAATATTAAGTCCAATTCTCTATCCGACTGTGATAAAGCACAAAAGTTAAAAGTAGAAACTGACATCTGGGTATCTATCAATTTTTCTGGAAGGCTAGTTCATCATAGGGATTCAAAGTGGCCTAAATTAACCAGAACATACTGTGAATTCTTACCACGATGCCACATAAAATTAAAGTATATTGATAACTTTGTAATTTTAATTCTGTTCTATGGAATAAGCCTATTTTGGAGGCTTGGCACAATACTACCAAGAAATTTAAACAAAAAGCTCAAGTCCAGGTGTATGACTAGAAAGTCTTTTCTATGTATTACAAAACCACTGACTTAAGTTATGATTGGCTTCCACTAATTACTAGCACTCACAACGCACACAAAGTGAAGCGAAACGGGTGCAGAAAACGCACGCAGGCACACTCACATGACAGAGACAAGTGATGGAATTTAGCCCACAAAAATTCAGACAGGCCTCTAGGCAAACACTTGTATGCAAGCGTTCATGAGTAAGACGTAGAAAATGCTTCATTTTGATCAGTTTATGTACAGCTTGTTTATAACTCCAAACAAGTGAAACTGAAAATATCCTATGTAAAAGCCACAATAACGTCAGATACAATACCCAGAACAGTCTCACAAACTGGTCTCTCTGAGGAGTTCAAGAGAATTCTAAGAAATGCCCTCTTCTTGATCAATCATTTCTGTTTTAACTGAAAAGACATCTGCCAGCATGTGTTTGGGAATTTCTGAGCCTCTGACTTTCAAGGCGTAACAGGCATTCTCCACCTTGGCCAGGCTCTGCTTCAAGGTATAGAGCTTCTTAGAAACCTCGTAAGGGCCGGTATTGCCAATGAATGAAAACCCATCATACACCTGGCGTAAGAACTGGCTCACTTCAAAGGGGGTGTCGATGTCCCCGTTGCCCACGCTGTTAATACACATCCGCATCAACTCGCCGGTCAGATCGGCCACTCCCAGCAGGTAATCGACAGGGGTGATTCTCAGTCTCCAAGTACCAAACTCTTTATCGTGAGCGTCGGAGGAGGGCTGGTAGAAGAAGACACACACAAAGAAAACACCGGTGAAAGAGTGAATTTGCAGGTGTCACATGTATTATAAGGCACAAAACCAACAGCCCATCAGCCATGCTAATCTTCTCTAAATAAAATGAGCTATTTTGTCTAAAGACTATTTGTGATGTTCCAAGAGGAATTCATGCCTTGGGTAGGGAGTTTAATGAAATTCGTTCAAGATAATTTTGAAATCTAATACTGTATCATTATAAAGTCAACTATTTCCAACTTCACTTGACATACAAAATAAAATAAAGCATTCTTAAACAAGGCCCAATCACTTTACTGCACAACGAACGTACTTATTTAAATAACACATCTCGAAGTATGTGATTGGTTCTCGTCTTCCTAAGCCACTTTCTAGCCTCTCTCCTATCCCTATCCAGCACTGACCATCCTCATTGATTACTCTCTTGCTACATCCTCCTCAGTTCCCTTAGGCTCCTATTTTTCCACTGCACCCAGAGAAAACACAGCCTGAATCGATGTTAAAACCTACTTTTGTTAGTACTTTATTCAAGAGGTCGAGTCCCACTGAGCTGAAAAATAATAATTACATCTGCATCTGTAGTTTGTCCCATTACAAATGACTCACCACTACTTTCACTTTATCTCAGATGATTCTCTCTCCAGTCTCCTTACACATTATTCCAAACCATCATCCCTCTCCTCAGCCCCCTACTTAATCCCAAACCTACGGTCAATGGCCTGGTCATGTTGCCAGGTCACCTGGCACAGCTCTCTCAATGGCCTTATGCCTATAAAAGAAAACTTAGGTCCACACCCATCTTTACCTTCTATCCTCCAGTCTCAGGTGATGAGTTGTCCCTCCTCTTGTTTGAGGTTAAACTCTTCCAAATGACCTTGACCCATCTCCTCCCACCTCTTCCAGGACCTTGCTTCATAGGGTGTATGCCCTTGGGCAAGTTATTTCATCTCTCTAAACCTCAGTTTCCTCATCTGTAAAATGGGATAACAGTACCTACCTCAGAGGTTTTATTTCAAGGATGAAATAATATTTACCAAGTTCTTGGCATTGCGCCCAACACAAAGTAAATACTCAATAAATGTTAGCTGCTATCAATCACCATCACCATTACCGTGTAAACCTCTCTCCACATCAATTTCTCTCTACACACTGCATTCTTTCAGGAAGAGGCGATGCTTAAATTGTTACTAAGAGTCTGTATGCGACTTAGGGTAAGTAATTACGATGGAGGCCCCTTGAGAGAGGGGGTTAGCTGCAAAGGCCTGTGGGTGACAACTGAGCTGCACAGCTGAGAAACTAGTGAGGTCTTCTTCCAGGTCAGGGTTGAAGGAAGAAGTACAGGAGGGGTCTAAGGGTATAAGGCACATTTAGGAACTTGAACTTTATAGATAACAGAGTCGCTGAGAAGGAAGCAAGGAAATGGCAGTCAATGGAGTATTACTAAGATCGTTCAATGCTGGTGGACTCTCTTCGGAGACCAGCTGGTCCAATCCTCGCAATGTCAAGTATGAGATGAGATGAGGTCCAAGAAACACCAGAGGGAATACAGCTAGTTATGACAGAAATGAGTAAGTATCCAAAGTCAGCTTCCAAATTATTCTGGTGCCTTTAAAACTACAGCATGACATAAAGTACCTACTCTGTTCCGTTTCTATTAACTGTTAGAGAAAAGGCATCTTTTTTGGAAAGGTAGGGAAACTGTAGGAGTGGAAAGAGGCTCCATTGCATAGGTCATTGATAAAAATAACTTTTGCTTAAGAAAATATTAACGTTCTTATTTCTATCATTAGACAGAAGGGGCTCTGGTTATAACTAAAAGTTGATTTTGGAGAAAAAAGCATGTTAAAATGAATTTCCTCCTTTATAAACTTCATATAGTTTAAAAATTGAGAAAATGTGTACCTTCCTTAAAGTAAGTTTCTATCTGTCATGTCAAATTAAGCCCCCCGCTTTCAATATAAACATTTTAGCTAATATTCTAGAAAACACTACTTCTGTAGCTTCTTACATCGTCCGACTCTGAGTAATTTTTAAATACTACAACAGAAACAAAGATAAAAATAAAGAAAAAAACTTTAGTTTTACCTTTAAGTACACTAGTATCTCAGGAAATAGCCAACATTTAAAATCTCACCTCACTGCTTGACTATTGTATCTTGAGACCCAGGGCACCTACTTTGGTTGCAGGCTCGATCCCCGGGCCTGTTCGGGGCGTGTGCGGGGGGCAACCCATCCATCATCGATGTTTCTCTGTCTCTCCTCCTCCCTTCCCCACTCTCTAAAAATCAATGGAACAATATCCTCAGGTGAGGATTAAAAAATAAAACAGATGTACCTTGAATTAAAGCTAATAAAGGCAACACATTTTTTTTAAAAAGGATGAAATGAGATAGTGCTTATAAAGGACACACAGTAAATACAGCGACACCGCCACTGAACTTACAGGAATGGCTCAACAGTGCTTCCGGTGGACAGGGAGATCTACTCTCCCTCAACGCACCCACAGCTGTTCTTGTCTGAGCCACCAACTAAAATAGTCAAAAAGGCCATTTCCCTGCATGGGAATCTATGAAACCACGCTGCCAGCTCCATATTCCTACCACTCTCAGCCAGTATAAGCCTCCTACAATCATTATACTGTTACATGAATGAGGTAATAAAGGTGACATACGGCTTTAAATTCTTACCGTCTTGTTTTCTTTCCCACTGTCTTCCGTTGTAAATACCAACTGCTTATTGATTTCCTCCATACTGATCAGTGATCGTGTTCTGATGAAGTGTTGAAAAGAGACGGCCTCCACATATTCCTGGAGCCCTGAAAAACCAACCAGAAAATTACTGAGGAAAACCATCCAGTTAGTAAGAATGCCATAAAGCCTTCACATGGAGCGTCACCTGGCTAAACAAAAGCTCAGTGACGCCTACGGAGCGCTAGCACTGCGTCTGGCATTTAGCGACATTTGCCACAGCATGGATGGGCCCTGAGAACACTACGCTAAGTGAAATGAGTCAGACAGAAAAAGCCAAGAACCATGATTTCACTCCTAAAACGGAAACTTATGAACACAAACAGCAGAGTGGTGGCTGCCAGAGGGAAGGGGGTGGGGGAGAAGGTGGCGTAACATGAGGTGACAGGAGAAGATCTGACTTTGGGTGTGGGCACATGGTGCAATGTACAGATCCTGCAGCGTAGAAACCCACACATGAAGCCTGTATGTTCATGGTGACCCAAGTCACCCCAATCAATTCAGTAAAAAATGTTTAAAAATTCATCTGTGGTGTCAATCTCTATTAATGTGGGTGGTTCTCAGATATTATATTTTCAAGCAAATCTAGTCATTACTTAAGTTGTCTGTGGGGTGTGTTTGATTAAAGTTACTGCAGAGATGAGGTGGTCATTTCTACTCCATAGAAATTAAGTTTCGTGATATACCATGGAGAAAGTTCAAGGCCATCTGGCCCCAAACACTGAAAAGCATTTTTGGGTCACATGTAGGTTAAAGGATGTTTAAACAAGTTATGTTTCAAGTTGATGAAAAGAACATCCGCTATTTTCAGTGACTAATCCCCAAGGTGAAAAATTTCAACCTACTGCCACATCCCATCAAACAATGCCTTCCCCTTCTGCTTCTGCCTTGGATGAGATCCAAGTAGAATTATTTACAGAAACAGCTGCCAGTGAGAGAGAAGCTTGTCGGCTGCTTTTCTGCAATTTGTTCTTTTTCTCCTCGTTCTTCCATTAGAACATATACAAGGAAACCCAATTACAGGCTTCTGGCCATTTTTACTTATTCTTATAAAGGTGAACAGACAAGAGGTTCCATTAGAAATTCCAATTTCATGTCTGCCTTTCTTTCTAGGCTTTCAGTCGTTCAAAAACCTGTTTGCCAGCTGCCCCCAGCTCCTCCACTCCTGGGTGGATGCCCACGAGGACTGAGGGTATATGTTCACACAAAGTCTTGCAGGTCAATGTTCGTTCATAGCAGCAACTTCACTGAACTTCAACAGCCTCATTTGTTAAGTACAAACATCAACCTGCCCTGTAGGATTTACGTAGAATAATAGATGGGGTATCAGGGCACTCCTCTGTAACGTGAATTACACCGAGAATAATTAAAATAAGAATGACAGGAATTAATTTTTGTTAGAAATATTTTATAGCTTAGAATGCAGTGGGGCTTTTTTGTTTTGTTTTGTTTCAATGTATTAAAACTCACCATTAAAAGAGGCTGTTATTATTCCAAAATGTTAGTCCAATATGCACTATAACAGTAAAAAGTAATAGTTGAGTTATGCTAATGGATCCCTATTCTTTTCCCTATTAAGGCATTGTAAACTAAGACAGTTTGTCAAGGAATGAGGACCTTTAACTTAGTGCATATGTTAAGTCCTGTGGAAAAAAGAGCAACATCAGAGCTGTAATGTGGGTGGGTTTATAAGGAAAAGCTTAATATTGGGGGGAGGAGAGTTTAGCAGGATAAAGCCTTTACCAGGGGTTAGGTTCTAAAGTCAACACGCGAACCCATGTGGCACGAAATCCATGGCAACACTTACTAGCTTGTGACCTTGGGCAAGCTGCTTAACTCCTGGGAGTCTGAGTCCCCCCTCTTATGAAGTAAAAATTATACCTTGGTCTTAGAGATATAATAATGGCCATGAATATAAAGAACAGTAGCTAAGGATAGCTCTAACTGGCCCCAAACATCCACTTAACCCACCATTCACATTCTCGGGTAAGAGAATGAAAATATCAGGTAGGGTATGAACTTAGCTTCGTACACCACAATGTACGAAAATTAAATGACAATTTTCATCCTCAGAGTGACATAAACTAAATATATATATATGTAAATATACGTAACTTATTTTCTTTGACACGAAGGACATTTTCCTCCAACTGTTAATTTTTCAACAAGAGAGAAAAATAAAACAAAAACATGACAGGGCACAAAAAATGATTAAGTGACTTATTTCAAGCAACGAATGATTCGCTCATTTGTTTCACCACCCCTTGGGACGAGCCGTAACCTCCTCTGATAAGAAGCGTGTAGAAAACAGGCCGGACCTTTTGTTGTTGTTCAATTAAGAGGAGGATGCTCAGGGCTGGAGCTCACACAGGGTCCCGTAGGGAACTGCTCTGCGTGCCGTTAGCACTATTCTTAATGAGGAAAGGCACAGAGCTCCTTTAGTTCAGTGCCAGAATTGTGTTATCTCCAAGTCAAAAGAACAGCTATTTGGAGCAACACCAAAACAAGCATTTAACAATTACAAACAGCAAGCTATTCATCAGCATCATATTGTTAATGCTACGCTAATGATAAGAAACCTGTGTTTTTAGCAAATAAAATATGTCAGCAAATTTTTTTTTAAATATATTTTATTGATTTTTTACAGAGAGGAAGGGAGAGAGATAGATAGTTAGAAACATCGATGAGAGAGAAACAGCGATCAGCTGCCTCCTGCACATCTTCCACTGGGGATGCGCCCGCAACCCAGGTACATGCCCCTGACCGGAATC
>NW_006286683.1:557443-559590 GCF_000327345.1 Myotis davidii
ATTTCTGAAAACTGACTTCTGCGCATGGGCCACGAAGTTTCAATCGCACTGTACGTGCGCGCCCACAAGTGGTATTTTGTGGAAGAGCCACACTCAAGGGGCCATAGAGCCACATGTGGCTCGCGAGCCGTGGTTTGCTGACCACTGGGCTGGGGGTACACGTGGATTTTTTTATTGCCGGGGGTGGGGGTGTTGGTTGGCACCCCTAACCTCTGTGTTCAGGGATCAACTATAATTTGCAAATGGTGATAATCACCAAGATCCAGTATTCCCTGGAACTTTTTAAATGAATATAAACTCAGTGCTATCCTAAAATCCCCGTATAGAGGCACGCCAGAGATGTCTGGATCCACCTGGCTAGGTGATACAGTCTCCTTTAGGAACTCACTATAGCTGAAACCTGCCACCAGTGAGCTATACCCATGCTGGGAGATCAGACGCCCCTTGTCTGAATTCACTCTACACGTTCAAGAATAAAGTCATTGAGAAAACAGTTACTAGGAAACAGACTTTATTAAAAAATCTATCAATGACTAACTGCACGGTTAGAAAAATAAAGCCAATTGAATGTTTTTGGATTACCTTTACGTTACTACCCAGCAGTCCCAATTTTTTAAAGCCAATAATATGTTACCAAGAACCCATTAAAATTCATGCAACTCACACATAAATTATGTGACACACTATTTTAAAAGTAACGTTAGCGTTGAAGAGAACTCACCTGTCGTAATGGCTCTATGGAATTGATGCATCTCTTCTCCCAAGAGCTCCTGGGCCACCTGCAGTATCTTTTGTCTGACACCATCCAATTTAATTTCCGACTCAGTCAATATTTCCTCCATATCGGGAGTGCTAGAACCAAGATATTGGGAACTTTTAGAACATCAGCCAGATGCTTTATAGAGAAAAACTGAAATAATCTAATGATCACTTAACATAGGCCTAAATCAATATTGTATGTATTGAGATGCTAACTCAAAACTGCAACTGATTTTATTAAAACTATGTAAACCAATGGAAAATGCTGTAACATACTATTAAGTGGGAAAAAAAGTACACAAAGCTCTGTGTGTGTTATAATCATAACTATAAGGAAAACCATAGGGGGGTGGGAGCAGCCGGGGAGAGGTTAATGAGGGAAAAGGGAGACATACTTTCAACATTACAGAATTTAAATTTTAAAAAAAAGAAAAATTATGTTCATAACAGTATGACATCTGGATATGTCTGCTTTCAGTCAGGATGGAGTAACGTGGACAGAAATTATCCTCCCACCAAAAACAACTAAAAAGAAAAAAAAAAAAACATACAAACTATGGACAACAGGAGGCACGGGCCAGTGACCCTGAGAGAGAGGTGAGGAAAAGGACAGGTGCCCACGGACTGTCCTATCTGAGCGCCTGGACACTTCCAAGTGACACTTTCCAATGAGAAACCTACACAGAGCCTGGAAGTCTCTCTGAGAAAGTATTTTGAATGGAATGAAAATGAGAAACAGCACATCCAAGTTCACGGAATGCAGTGAAAGCGTAGAGACTCGCAAGGGAAAGTTACAGCACTAAGTGTCTACGTTAGAAAGGAGAGTTCGTCTTTGACCTCAGCTTCCACCTTGAGGAACTAGAAAAAGAGGAGCAAACGAATCCAAAGCACACATGCAAAGGGAAAAAACAAGTCGGGGTAAGGTACGTAGGAAAATGGACACTGTCATAAAGCCAAGATCCTGTAAGATCAGTAACATGGAGCCAGGCAGATCAGGAAAAAGAACACAATTACCAACATCAGGAATGAGAGGCGATGTCACTACCGAGCCTACAGAAATGAAAGGATAAGGAAAAAAAACTCCTCGAGAGACACAGCTCCCAAAGCTCACTGACAAAGGAAAAGACACCTACCTGTATCCATTGAAGAAAATGTTTATCCTTAAAATGTGCCTGCTGCTAACGTCCTCTGACCCAATGCTGACAAAAATAAGGCACGGAATATTCTAGCAGCTGGTTAGAACTGCATCCCACTGTAGTAAAAGTCAGAGGTATTTACTCACCTTGTAATCCGATGGAGCAGGAAGATTATCCTTTTACTTTCTACGGTTATATCCCGACTGAGTTTTACAAGTCTCTCGTATTTGTCATGTCGGGCATCCAGTTCCT
>NW_006286683.1:559604-561737 GCF_000327345.1 Myotis davidii
CTGCTGAAAGTAAGAATACATTATTATGACCGTCAGCATGATTATTCTATGCGTAAAGCCTTAGTATCGTTACTATTCGTGACAAAGCAACTCTTAATTACTCTACAAAGAGCACAAAGTCATCGTATGTATTTTTAAAGTCGTTGGAAATTAAAGTCTCTGCTGGTAACTAAAATATCCTTTCTTTAAGTAGACGGAGATCTTAACTGGGTTTTACCCCCTCAGAGCCTAATCAGGAAACGGTGCACACACATCGATCCATCCAAGACTTACTGAGAGACAGGCGTTCCCGCTCTGGGCAAAGTGTGTCCGTCAAAGCAAAAATACAACCCGTCTTCAAAAGTCTAGTTGAGGAAACAGAGCGCTCGACCAGCCGCTACAATGTGCCCTCGTGCCCAGGACACGCCCTGGGGACACACACCCCCAAACCCTCCCAGGCCTCTAAAATATTTCTTCTAATTGGCCAACGCACAAGGTGTCCTGGGACCAGCGGGTCGCAGGTTCAAATTCCGTCAAGGGCACGTACCTCAGCTGCAGGTTTGTTCCCGGCCCTGGTTGGGGATTGTGTGGGAGGCAACCAATCCATGTTTCTTTCTCTCTCCCTCTCTTCCTCCCTCAATCCCTCCCCCTCTCAAAAAAAAAAACTAAAAAAATTTTAAAAATCAATGGAAAAAATATTCTCAGGTGAGGACTAAAAAACAGACACAATTAAAAGATTAATTAGATGTAAATACACACCTAATGTGTGTACCTGTGTGTATGTGTGTCTCTCCCTGACACGCATACACACCTGATATACAGTGATGTCACATAACAACATCCTGGTCACCAATGGATCTCAGACAAGGGAGGTCCTATCCTATATAATAAAAGCCTAATATGCTAAGCGTCCGACCACTCGACCAGCCGCTACAATGTGCCCTCGTGCCCAGGACACGCCCTGGGGACACACACCACCAAACCCTCCCAGGCCTCTAAAATATTTCTTCTAATTGATTTCCTTTCAATGTGCACAAATCCATGCACCGGGGCTCCAGTAAGATTATAACGGAGATGAAAAATCCCTCTTGCCTATTGACGCCATGGCCATGGTACTTAGTAACACAACCCAGGACCCAGCCTCTGTGGCCTGGATGTAAACACTCCGCCAGCACTGCACCCAGCACATGCGATTACAGTGGGTGCGAGCGCCCGTGCATGGCACACCCGGGCACCACCCGGTGATGGAACCACCTGGTGACCCACCTCTCCCATCACCAAGTAACAGAGGTAAATGTGCGCATGCTGACATATATGGACACGTGGTCATTTCTGGCCAGATGGCACTGTCTCATGACAATTCACCAACGTTTACCCGGGGAGGGGGGGGTGTTATGGGAAGAGGAGGAGGAGAAAACGCAATATTTTTGTCCCCTTGACCTTCACAGCAGACCTCGCGGCCACCCAACCCCAGGAAAAGGAATCGACCCACCTAGGCGCATCTTAAACCGCGCGGACGCCCTTTTCTTAGGCGCACAAATGGCTAGAGCAGCGGTTCTCAACCTTCTGGCCCTTGAAATACAACTCCTCATGTTGTGACCCAACCATACAATTATTTTCGTTGCTACTTCGTAACTGTCATGTTGCTACTGTGATGAATCGTCCTGTTAACATCTGATCTGCAGGATGGTCTTAGGCGACCCCCATGCAAGGGTCGTTCGACCGCCAAAGGGGTCGCGACCCACAGGTCGAGAACCGCCGGTGGGGGTCCTCGCTCCGACCTCTCCCGCGCTCCGGGGAACTCACATTTGAAGGCCAGCATCACGGGGGACGACGCGTTCACGTCCTTCCCTTCCCTCCGCGGGCCGTGGGGGAAGCTGTCGTGCTTCCTCTTCCGGAACCCGCCCGATCCTGACGCGGACAAGGAGAGAAGAGTCGGACAGGCCCGGCCACCACCCGGAGGGCACCCCTTTCTGCCCTGGGAGCCAGGCAGACGCCCGCGGGGCCCCATTCGGCTCTCTTCCCCCCACAGCCTTCCAACTCGCTCAGCCGGGCCACCCCCCCAACAGGCTCCTTCTTCGGGCACGAGGCGGAGTATCACCCAACCACGTTGTTTAAAAAACAGCTCGTGCATTTAAGGAGACGAAGGAGTTC
>NW_006286683.1:561836-573853 GCF_000327345.1 Myotis davidii
GGAGCCACCAGGACCGCCGCCCCCCGGCCTGCACGGGGCGAGGGCATCCCTCGGGAGGGGAGGGGGAAATCCTACAAAAAGCCTGGCGACCCACCCGCTTTGGGTAAATAACGCCCAGGGCTGTGGGAGACGCCACCTTCTTTGTTGCTCATATCGTCAGCGCCAGTCCCGGAGGACCTCGGCTCCGCGTGCCCTCTGCCGTGCCTGACGACAGAAGCGACTCGACACGCTTCCCAGCGTCCGCTGCTAATAAATAAGACCATCTGTCCTCCTGTAGGTGAGGTCCTTGTGAAGGTGGAAAAGCAGGGGAAAAGGTGCGCGATTTTTTTTTTTTTTTTGCTTGAGGTGCCTTTGGAACACCCTCGCGTTCCCTCAGCGAGGACCCAGCCTCCAGCGCGGTGCACAGTGGGAGTTGTAGTTCGCCAGCGCAGCCGGTCCTGCTGGGCTCAAGCCAGCCTGGGAGGAAGGAACTAACCCACTTGGGCGCCTGTGTGGGGGGGTCTTCTTAGGATGGGGGTGGAACCTTACCGAGTTACTTTTTATTTTGATTTCCTAAATAGATTTTTTATTGATTTTAGAGATGAAGGGAGAGAGAGAGAGAAACATCAATGATGAGAAAGAATCATTTTTTTTAATATATTTTATTGATTTTTTACAGAGAGGAAGGGAGAGAGAGATAGTTAGAAACATCGATGGGAGAGAAACATCGATCAGCTGCCTCCTGCACACCTCCTACTGGGGATGTGCCCGCAACCCAGGTACATGCCCTTGACCGGAATCGAACCCGGGACCTTTCAGTCCGTAGGCCGACGCTCAATCCACTGAGCCAAACCGGTTTCGGCTGAGAAAGAATCATTGATTGGTTGCCTCCTGCAAAGCCCCTATTGGGGATGAAGCCCGCAACCTGGGCTTGTGCCCTAACTGGAAATTGAACCACGAACCCTTTGGCTCATGGGACGATGCTCAACCAACTGAGCGACACCAGCCAGGGCAGATTGACTTAATTTTTTAAAAATATTTTTTATTGATTTTAGAGAGGAAGAGAAGTGGAGAGGGAGAGAAACATCAGTGAGAGGGAATCATTGATCAGCTGCCTCCTGCACGTCCCCAGTAGGGGCCAGAGCACCCAACCTGGGCATGTGCCCTGACCTGGCATCAATCTGTGGCTTTTTGGTGCATGGGATGATCCTCCAACCAACTGAGCCATACCGGCCAGGGCATGGGCTGCCCTCATATTGCCCCGAGACACCTGCCTATTGCTTCCATGGTGATCTGCCCAAGATGGTGTAGGGGAGAAGCCAAGTTAGAATGTAAAAGCTCTGGTCTTGCCCTAGCCGGTTTGGCTCAGTGGGTAGAGCGTAGACCTGAGGACCGAAGAGTCCCGGGTTCGATTCTGATCAAGGGCACCTACCTCGGTTTCAGGCTCTTCCCAGGCCTGGGCCCTCGTCAGGGCTCCTGCAGGAGGCAACGAATCAATGGGTTTCTCTCACATCGATATTTCTCTCTGTCTTTCCCTCTCTCTTCCACTCTCTAAAAATCAATGGAAAAATGTCCTCCAATGAGGATTAAAAACAAACAAAAAATAAAAATTATCAAATATAGTGAATTTTTTCAGCGAACAGGACTTTGAAGGATGCTGTCATTTGGAAGCTCAGTCTGACTTGGACTCCTTGAAACAGGGCTCCGTGGAAAGACGACCACACACACCCCCACTCTTCACTCTGGAGGAGATATTTCATCTTTTTCTTTCGTCCCACCCACCCCCCTTTTTTTTTCCTCTTCAGTGCCTTGTCCATAAGAGACAGTTGGTAAATACATGGAGACTTGCTTCAGATATCTAACTCTTGTTAGATGTTTCCCAATGAACTGATTAAACTATCTGTAATGGAAAGTGTTGCCTTTCTTTTCTTAATTTTAAGTCTGAGTACCTAAAAGTTCTGAGGAAGGGTGTGTACCAGCGCAGAGCAAATTCCTGGTGTGATTAGTCAAGCTACCTGACTTCAAACAAGTTTTATTTCTGTCTCTGTTCCTGACAAAATGCATGGCCTATTTCTGCTTGGCCCAGATCAAGTCTGATCAACACGTTCGGCCAGGGAAAATGAGTAAATCCCAAATTAAATCAACTGGTTTGGGCAAAACAAATGAATATTTTATGACATGAGCCAAGCAGGAACTTCCCCTGCAACTTCCCCACGAACATGACACATGTTCAATGTCTAAAGGTTTCTCCCACGACTGCAGGGAGCTGAGTTGTACCTGCCTGGGCGCACGTCAAAAGGTTGCACAAGTCTAGGAGCCGGTGATATGCTGATTGGACTCAGAACTGAGTGATGGACAGAGTAATGTTACCTGAAGAGCATCTGATGTTAATCTCCAATCTGCCTCTGGTTCTGGTGAGACTGCTTGGTGAAACTCTTGAGATGGAAAACAGAAATGCTCTCTTATCGGGACCTTTGATTGTTAACGGCCCTCTTGAAAGTGCCTAGATTAGCCCATGAAAGCCGTCATTTCTGCCATAGGCATGTGGCTTTCGAGTTTACTGAAAACCTACTTCCTCTCCCATGGTATTTCATGAGGCATTGTTTTGGCTTTCAGTGATGAGTATGGACCTGGATAACAAGAATATTGTGGTTCTATACATTGATTTCAGAGAGGAAGGGAGAGGGAGAAGGAGAGAGAGAAACATCAATGATGAGAGAGAAGCATTGATCAGCTGCCTCCTGCACGCCCCCTACTGGAGATCGAGCCTGCAACCCCGGGCATGTGCCCTGACCGGGAATCCAAGCTTGACCTCCTGGTTCATAGGTTGATGCTCAACCACTGAACCACACCAGCTGGGCAAAAATATTGTGGTTCTTGATGGTTCACAGATAGCCTCAGAAATCTATACCCAGTTATTGATATTTGAGAGGATCACTGGCAACCAAATAAATTCTTGGATTGCACTAGGGCTTATATTTAGAGACAGCACCGTCGAGCAAAGTAACACACACAGTTTGGGGAGTTAAATGGGCCATGCCCTCCCATATCTAGGTTATAATTCTGAAAATGCTGAGAGTTAGACAAAGCCAAAACTATGGTTTTATTCTGACACAAAGCAATTGATGCTCAACCACTGAACCACACCAGCTGGGCAAAAATATTGTGGTTCTTGATGGTTCACAGATAGCCTCAGAAATCTATACCCAGTTATTGATATTTGAGAGGATCACTGGCAGCCAAATAAATTCTTGGATTGCACTAGGGCTTATATTTAGAGATAGCATCGTCGAGCAAAGTTTGGGGAGTTAAATGGGCCATGCCCTCCCATATCTAGGTTATAATTCTGAAAATGCTGAGAGTTAGACAAAGCCAAAACTATGGTTTTAATCTGACACAAAGAAAAAATTTGTTTGTGGGGTGGATGAAGGGGGCAGGGAAAATGTCTGCCAACATTTCAACATCAGGTATTAACTATTTAATATTAATTAATTTCTCCATTCTTCAGTGACCAAACATTTGTTTTAAATTGTTGACACTATGACAGATGTTCCCCATTTGAACAAATATTTTTAAACATCTGTCATGTCCTAAGTAAGCAAGAACACACAGCCTGGTGGAAAAGATGAATTATAAACTAACACTTTTAGAAAGATTATTCTGGTAGAATGCATGACAGATGGGAAGACACATGGGCTCAAGAGGGGTATTGTAATAATCCAAGTCAGAAACAATGAGACAGACCTTAAACTGGAACCCTAGGACGAGTAACAGGGGAGAACTGATTGAAAAGAACTTTCTGGAGTTGACCAGAACTGGATTAAGATACAGACCAGCCCTGGCTGGTTTGGCTCAGTGGATAGAGTGTCGGCCCGAGGACTGAAAAGTCCCGGGTTTGATTCTGGTCAAGGGCATGTACCTCAGTTGAAGACTCAGTCCCCAGGTTCCCAGCCCAGTCTGGGTCCATGTGGGAGGCAACCAATCATTGATGTCTCTCTCTATTTCTCCCATTCCCTTCCACTCTCGCTCTAAAAATCAATGGGAAAATACCTTCAGGCGAGGATTAACCAAAAAACAAACAAACCAACATCACTATACAATGCATATGCACATTATGTATCTATACCTCATACATATGCATTATCTATATTATAAAAGGCCTGTGGCCCTAATGACCAAACCAGCAGCAGCTCTCACAGCAGGTAGGGCGGGGCGGGGTGCAGTACAAGCTACAAGTGGTAGAGAGCTATGAGCAGCGATGGGCAGGGCGGCCAGCTGAGGCAAGCAGAGGCATGCTACTTGCTCATGATTTTGTGCACACTGGGCCTCTAGTGTATATATAATATACTAGAGGCCCAGTGCACAAAAATTTGTGCACTCAGGGGGGGGGTCCCTCGGCCCGACCTGTGCCCTCTCACAGTCTGGGACCCCTGGGGGGATGTCTACTTGCCAGCGGGGAGCAGGACTAAGCTGCAGTCAGACATCCTTAGCACTGCTGAGGAGGCAGGAGAGGTTCCCGCCACCACCGCTGTGCTGGCAGCTGTCCACGTGGCTTGTGGCTGAGCAGAGCTCCCCCTGTGGGAGCACACTGACCACCAGGGAGCAGCTCCTGCATTGAGCGTCTGCCCCCTGGTGGTCAGTGTGTGTCATAATGACCAGTCATTCCCAGTCGTTCTGCTGTTAGGGTCAATTTGCATATTAGCCTTTTATTATATAGGATATATCATATAGTCACAGGTACTACTATAATGTGTATACATACATAGCACCCACTATGGTAATGTATACCGACCTCCCATGTAGATAAAATGCAAGCATGTCTGCTTGGTCTTCCATCCATCCATCCAGCTACAGAAGTCGTAACTAACAAGGAAGCAGTGCGCAGTGCGCTGAGGCTCTGAGCAAATGGGTATGATTAATTGTGAGGGGAATCTTAATCGCCCACGGCAACCACAACCACAACCACAACCACAGTGTTTTGGGGTGCGGATTGCGGCTGCCCTCAGGAGGTGACTTGCACTTTAACTCCCCACCCCCTGCCTCTACTGACATCCAACATGTCAAGGCAACTCACGGGTCACTATTACACATCCTTTCTGTAAGGGTTCCCTAGATAATTCCTATCGGGGAAAAATGCTTTTTCTCCCATCTTTCAAAAATTGTCTTGCTTGGCTCCACTACTCCCTTTAATCACTGCTCCATTTTTGTCCTCTTTGGAGCAAAACTCCTATACTTGTCTCCAGCCCACTCATGGATTCATCACGATCTACTTAAGGAAGCTGTACATTCACATTTCATTAAAGTGTTCGTGAAACTTATCAAAGAGAGTCCGGACACAGATCTCAATGACATACACATTCCTAAAGAGTTTCGAAAGATTTTGATTCTTTCGAAAATAGTTTTCGAAACCGAATTTAATATAAAATTGATTTTCTAAAATGTATGCAATGTAAATGCAAGGGAAACGCTTTAGACATTTCACTCGAAACTTGCTCAAGAAGTAGGTCTTCTCTAACAGCAGTGAATTCCTCATCATTTTCACGCTGCACCACATTCAAGTGAGAAATGTTCATTTGCCTCTTCCTTTACTGCTTTGCATGTTCATTTTGAAATCTGATTGAAATTCATTCAGCACAGAAGACAATTTCATTTTTATGAAGGCTCTTTTAGGCTCGGTACCGATGCAAAAAATATCAAAGAAATAACCCAGACCTCCAGCAACTGCCAAAGAAGGATTTTTTGTTGGAAACATGAAAAAGCAAGCATCAAAATAAAGTTAAATTAAAAATTTAAAACCCTGGGGGAAATGCAGCAAGAATTGATCAAACTCAGAAAATCACTGGATTAAGAGACATGGTTCTAAAAAGTGAAGAATAAACTACAAGGTGCCCAAGGAAAAAGGAATTCAAATAAAAGTCTACTGAGAATCATGGAAGAAAGCTAGTAAAACAGCAAAAGAATGAAACCGAGATAAAGACATTTTAAAAGGGATCAGAGAGGATGTGATAGGAACAGAAAACAGACACGCACATAAATTAAACATACACATACTTGGAATTTTTGAAGAAGAGAAATAAAACAATGGAACAAAACTAGTGTTTAAGTTTTTTAACTTTCCAGAAGCAAGAAAGCTGAAGTAATAAAGGAGCTCACCACATTTATGGAGAAAATGACCCATTATGAATTGTGAGACATATTTTGGAAAAATCACTAGATTATAAAGACAAAAGAAAAAGCTTCAGAGTCTGCAGGCATGAAGATAAAATACTTACAACATAGGCAAGAAAATTAAACTGGGATTAGACTTCTCAAGAACAACATACAAAGCTTTTTTTTAATATACATTTTTTGTAGATTTCAGAAAAGAAGAGGGAGAGACAGAAACATCAATGATGAGAGAGAATCATTGATGGGCTGCCTCCTGCACGCCCCCTATTAGGGATTGAGCCTGTAACCTGGGCATGTGCCCTTGACTGGAATCGAACCTGGGACCCTTCAGTCTGCAGGCCAAGGCTCTATCTACTGAGCCAAACCAGCTAGGGCAAAGCTTTTTAAACATTTCAAGATGTATATAGCTTTATGCCAGAACAAGTCCAGCCCTCTTTAAGAAAAGAAAACAAAAATCTAGCACTCAACAATGTTATTCACAATGTTCAAAATCCAATTAAAAATTACTAAAGCCAAAACCGGTTTGGCTCAGTGGATAGAGCGTCGGCCTGCGGACTGAAAGGTCCCGGGTTCGATTCCGGTCAAGGGCATGTACCTGGGTTGCGGGCACATCCCCAGTAGGAGATGTGCAGGAGACAGCTGATCGATGTTTCTCTCTCATTGATGTTTCTAACTCTCTATCCCTCTCAAGAAAAAAATCAATAAAATGTATATTTAAAAAATAATTATTTAGCTGTCTCCAAATTGGATTGGTACATGTTACGGATTGCAACCACACTAAGAGTCTGTTCAACATCGAGGCAATGTTTGTTAGGGAAAAGAAAACCTCACCGCGTAATTACATTAACACATACTATATAGTTTCCCATGTTTGTAACAAAAGACTCACTGTAGCCCGGCTGGTGTGGCTCAATGGTTGAACCAGTAGTTCACTGTTTGATTTCCCGTCCCTGCACATGCCTGGGTTGCAGGCTCGATCCCCAGTAGCAGGTATGGGCGATGCAGCCCATCAATGATTCCCTCTCATCATTAATGTTTCTATGTCTCTCTCCCTCTCCCTTCCTCTCTGAAATCAGTAAAAAGATATTTTTTAAAAATTCACTGCAATGAGAAATGGTTGCAAAGTTTTATGTTATATTTCCTGAGATGAGATGATGTATTTTTCACTGGACTGGTGGGTAATTTTTGAATTGCAAGCTCAAAAAGTTGAGCGATAAACTTCCCTGAATCCAGAGAAAGCCTATTTAATGATTCTGTGTGCATGGGGAAGCGAGCTTACTGGACAGTGTAGCTGGCTCTGTGCGTGGGGAGGCACACAGCTCATGTGTGCAGCTGGCAGAACCCCCAGTCCAGAGAGGAGCAGGTGCTGTTTCCCGACGACACCTACTTGTGCGTGTCCCAACACTATAGTTAGAAAATGGCTCGCATTTTTAGCTGCTTTTCCCAGAACTCAAAGTTCATCTTCCTGTTTATCTTGGTGGGATGCCTATACTTGTGCTTTTTCTGTTCCCTATGAACGTGTGAAGATGAGATTTCACAGGCGAGGAGACGAGGGGCCACTAATTAACACTCAGATGTTCGATTTCCTGAGCAGAACAGATACTCTCTTATGAGTTTTTAAAGTATTTTTCCAGGAGAAATCAGCCGAGTCCAGCAGTTCTCAACCTGTGGGTCGCGACCCCTTTGGGGGTCGAACGACCCTTTCACAGGGGTCGCCTAAGACCATCCAAAAACACATCTATAATGACATATTGTTTTTGTGATTCATCACTATGCTTTAATGATGTTCAATTTGTCACAATGAAATTGGGGGTCACCACAACATGAGGAACTGTATGAAAGGGTCGGGGCATTAGGAAGGTTGAGAACCACTGGTAGTCCCTTTAAGGTAAGTTCTGTTCACAGGGTTTTCTTCAAGAGTCAACACGGTCATTCCTAACTTCATTTCCTCATTTTAACTCTGCTCTTTGCAATCGATCTCAGCTTTGCCTCCACTTTTTGGTACATTTCCTATACGTCTGTAGTGGTTACTGCTTTATAGTTTAAACATAGAGCAAACGGAAGCCAAATACTGGTAGGTGCTCAATTAGCTTTGGCCCCGGTTGGTGTGATATGGAGACCATAGCTCTTGAATTTAACCCATCCTTTGGCTTCTAGAACCATTTATTAGGTTGTTGGCAGGAAAAGTTTTGTAGTAATTCCTGGTTTGGGGAGACATAAGCCTCTGTTCTCCCCGGTGTATTAGGCAACAAACCTAATGTTACTGATCGTATAACTGACATGGGAGGGACACTCGATGTCTTGCTCTTACTTCATTTTCTGTAAATGGACTAATAGGAGTCTCAGCTCAGAGTGTTGTTCTGAGGATTCAATGAGTTAATATTAGTAAAATGCTAGGAACGGAGCCTGGGCCCGGCCGGCGTGGGCTCAGTGGTTGAGCGTCGACCTATGAACCAGGAGGTCACGTTTGATTCCTGGTCAGGACACATGCCCAGGTTGTGGGTTCCATCCGCACTGTGGGGCATGCAGGAGGCAGCTGATCCACGATTCTCTCATGATTGATGTTTCTCTCTCTCTCTCCCTCTCTGAAATCAATAGACATATATACATTTTTTAAAAGAACAGAGATTGGAACACAACCCTAAGCACCAAGTAAGTGAATCCTGTGTTAACTCTTGCAGAAGTGACATCTGCTATAATACTGGTAGAGCTTAGAATCTTGTTGGTGAATGTCATTGGCTATTGCATTGCCAGCAGACAGTTTGGTGAAACCTCACTCATTTCGAATTAGTTCACAGATTACTAAGCCTGAATCAGCTAAAATTCTGAAATCATGAATCTTTGTCATTATTTGAAATGGTATTTTATATTTGACTGTTCTATTCATGAAACGTTGTGTCATATTGGACTGTTTTCAAGACACACACGTTCTGTCTGTGATTTTGTATACTTAATTGGGACAAAATAAAAGCTAATAAAAGTTTTGATATGAGCCTTGGCCAGTGTGGCTCAGCTGGTTGAGTGTCGTCCCAAAATGTTGCCGGTTCCATTCCTAGTCAGGGCACATGCCTGGGTTGCAGGCTGGGGCATGGCCAATGGATGTTTCTCTCTCCTATAGATGTTTCTCTCTCTCTCTCTCTCTCTCTCTCTCTCTCTCTCTCTCTCTTTCTTGGGCATGGCCAATGGATGTTTCTCTCTCATATAGATGTTTCTCTCTCTCTCTCTCTCTCTCTCTCTCTCTCTCTCTCTCTCCTTTTCTCTCTCTCTCTCTCTTTCACACACACACACACACACACACACACACACACAGACAGCGTGCCTTGATATAGACATTTATTCTTTTAAGTAGCTATCAATGAAGATATATGAAAAGAGCAAAGGGATATAAATACAATTGTTTGCACATCTTAGACTTCAGTACTAATTTTTAAAGAAATTCTTGGGCTACTTTTAATATCTACAATGACTAAACTTAGAAAAGTCAAGTGTTTGTGAATGAGTGTTCCCTAGTAAAGTCCTGCCCTTGAGAATAGTTGAGAATCATTTATAATTACTATAAAAAGGAGGCCTAACTAGTGTTAGATTTTACTTATATTGGCATTATACTCTATGTAATTAATGTGTATCAAAAATGTTTTAAAAGTTGACTTTCCTTAAGCAACTTTCAATAATTTCTGGGTTAATTTTCTTGGAATCTCGGTTAGTACAAAGGGCAGAGCTAGAAATTCCTTTTTCTTTGTTATCGATCCCTTTCATAGGGCACTTCCTCCGAACTCTAGATTGTAATTCTTTTTTTTAATTTTAATATATTTTATTTTTTACAGAGAGGAAGGAAAATGTCAAGGATGAGAGAGAATCATTGATTGGCTGACACCTGCACACCCCCTACTGGGGATCTAGCCCTCAACCTGGGCACCTGCCCTTGACCAGAATCGAACCCGGGACCCTTTGGTTCCCAGGCTAACGCTCTATCCACTGAGCCAAACCGGGTTATACAGCAGATTTTAATGACAGTTTGCAATTCTGTATTGTTGATGAAGAGCTTTTATGTTTTTGGATTCAGGCTATTTTTTTAAAAAAAAAATTCTACGAAGTGGTGTATAATAATTTCTTTTTTTGTTTTTAATTGATGTCAGAGACAAAGGGACAAGGAGAGAGAGATAAAAACATCAATGATGAGAGAGAGTCATTGATTGGCAGCCTCCTGCACGCCCCACTCTGGGGATCGAGCTTGCAACCAGGGCATGTACCCTGATCAGAATTGAACCGAGACCTCCTGGTTCATAGATCAATACTCAATCACTGAGACATGCCAACCAGGCTATAATAATTTCTTATATTCTTCAGGCTTTGCCCTACACCTTTCAGCTCTTCTGTTTTAAGTGTGGCAGGCTCTCATCTCATATGGGCCGCTGAAATTATTTGTGGTCTATTTACACGATACACAAGGCTAGCACAGCACTGCCCACATCAGCTGGTGTTTCCACACTGGACTGGATGTCTTCTGGGTGCCTGTAGTAATAACCACTTCATTTGTGTGACAAGGACAGTCTGGCATGTATTAAATAAAGCTCTGGGAAAGTTGGATACACATCTGAGGTGGATCCAACCTTGTAAACTTGTAAACTTTTCTTTAGAAAAAGTTGGATTTCAGTTTGGTCTGGAATTTGAAGCTGTGAGTATCTTACTTATCTCAGTCTCCCAGGGACTAAGCTCATTGGAATTGCTATCCTCTTCCACCGGGTAGCATCCCTAGAATACTGTTTATTTATACAGCAGATTTTTTAAAAAGTAAGGCTCTTTTTTAAAAAAATTTTTTTATTGATTTCAGAAATGAAGGGAGAAAGAGAGAGAGAGAGAGAGAAGCATCAATGCTGAGAGAGGTCAAGGATAAGAGAGAATCATTGATTGGCTGACTCCTGCACGCCCCACTCTGGGGATCGAGCTTGCAACCAGGGCATGTACCCTGATCAGAATTGAACCGAGACCTCCTGGTTCATAGATCAATACTCAATCACTGAGACATGCCAACCAGGCTATAATAATTTCTTATATTCTTCAGGCTTTGCCCTACACCTTTCAGCTCTTCTGTTTTAAGTGTGGCAGGCTCTCATCTCATATGGGCCGCTGAAGTTATTTGTGGTCTATTTACACAATACACAAGGCTAGCACAGCACTGCCCACATCAGCTGGTGTTCAGTCAAGTTTTGGAAAATCCAAAATCATGGCCCTTTTTATTCTTAAAATAAACGGCAGGCGGAAAAAAAAACACCCTTGGCTTATGTTGGTAAGGTTTGAGTGCTCTGTAAAATAAAAAATGACACTCATCAATATAGCACAGATTCTATTAAGTGATTAAAAATTTGTTTTTAATCGTGAAGGTAGTGATGCTTGCTCATTTATCACCCAAACCCAACCCGCAGGAGTGATTCCATCAGATTGAATTTAATTCCTTGAACCTGGATATTGGAATGAGCATTGATGACTTTTAAGTCGGTAGCTAAATATTTTTTCGCGAGGTTTCAAACTTGGCAGGATTTTACAGGATTTGAAAATGGAAAAAAAAAATCAAATGTCAATACCTTCAAATGGCCAAACCCGGCACGAGGGCTTGGATGAACACCGCCGCAATACTCATTTTTGTCTGCTGTCATTTCAGACCTTGTTGAGACAGGGGCTGCGCTGGTGTCATGGAAAAAAACAGCTTTGGAATCTGACAGTCGATCGCCTGGAGCCGGTCCCAGTCCAGCGCGACAGCGGCCGAGTGAGATACTTGACTTCTCTGGATTTCCGTTTCCTCCGATGCACAACCAGGGCTGCGGCAGACACGGTGCAACCGCGTCCGGAGAGCGCCGACAACACACCGGAGG
>NW_006286683.1:575050-591414 GCF_000327345.1 Myotis davidii
ATCGTGCCCTGCATGAACAAGCACGGCATCTGCGTGGTGGACGACTTCCTGGGCAAGGAGACCGGGCAGCAGGTGGGCGAGGAGGTGCGCGCCCTGCACGACACGGGCAAGTTCACGGACGGCCAGCTGGTCAGCCAGAAGAGCGACTCGTCCAAGGACATCCGGGGCGACCAGATCACCTGGATCGAGGGCAAGGAGCCCGGCTGCGAGACCATCGGGCTGCTCATGAGTCGCATGGACGACCTGATCCGCCACTGTAACGGGAAGCTGGGCAACTACAAAATCAATGGCCGGACGAAAGTAAGTGTGCGCCGGCCTCGCCCCGGGGCCGCGTCCGCGAGGGGCATAGAGTCCCTCCATCGGAAAGGATCTCCTGGGGGCAGAACCCCGATAAGAGGAAGGCTGGGGGCCCGTCTGTAGGTGTTGACCTAGGGAGCTCCTTTCTTTCGTGTGTGTGTCCCCCGTTACTATCACAGCACACAACTCTTTATAAGATACTGCACCTAAATTTTGCTTAAAAAACTTCAAATGAAGAAAGTTATAAAACATAACATTATCCCATATAATAAAGAGGTAATATGCAAATTGACCGTTATGCCCTCGCACAAGATGGCCGTCCCGTGTGGTCACAACATGGCCACCGTTGGCGAACTTCCGTCCAGTTGCATAGTTTTCTGGCTGAAGGTAGGCTCGCCCTTTTAACTTCTGCCTTCTCTCCCTCTTGCATCGCAATGCACGGTTAGTTCCAACCTCATTGGAGTGTTAGCCGCCCATTGGGGTGGGGAGGGTGGAGGGGGCCGGGAATTAAAGTACTGCTCAGAGCAAGTGCATGCATTCGCTCCTCCATGCTCCGGTTTTGGAACCAACCAGTCCTCAGATACCGACCTGCAGGGCCGCATGCGGTGCTGAGTTAGGAATCTGCACAAAAAGATCAATGTGAAATGAGCGTGCAGTCAGACTCCTCACTCAGGAAGAGTTAGGCTCCCCTCCCTCTCCCCCTTCTCCTCCCCCTCCCCTTACCCGTGTCCCTCCTGTTTTGAATCCCACGACATCAGGGGGGAAAGCAGTGTTTCCGTTTCCAGACCTCTCGGTGTAGGTAGGTTACATTTTTAGCACAGGTTTCCTTTACTTGCTTTGTTGAGCCCTTGGTTGAAAAAGAACTGTTTTGTAGCTTCCTAGGGGAAAAAACAAACAAACAAAAACAGCCCACATATGGAATCGGAGCAGGAGTGAGGGCCCATCCCAGCATCTCAGTTTGGTGACATTTGTTTGTTTGCTCTTTACTATTGTAGTTCCCCCCCCACCCCCCGCAGATTCCTCAGTTCCTACCTACTGACCCCGCCTGCCTCCTCAGTATGGTAAACAATGGAGCCATCCCTCCTTAAGGACCTCTTGCAGTCCTTTTGCATTTTCCTTCCCAGGTCTTAATATTTCCTTAGGATCCAGGTTCACCCCAGGCCACCCTGCTCCACCCTCCGTCATCCATCTCTGTCTGATTTTGTAAGTGCCGGGGTCTTATCTTAGGAGATCATCACACCGGTAGGTGTTTGTAGGAACACGCTGACTCTTCCTGGTCCTTCTTTGTGTGGGTCAGACCATCTATTTTGATAATCCATGTGGATGACTCTCAGACTGAGTACAGGCAGCTAAGGAAGTTCTGAACATGGGGATTTTGCTGAGGGAAATACAGTGGGAAGTGATCTACGTATTGGGGCTTCATTGCTGGGTGAAGGCACGTCTCAATATGTTGTCTCAAAAAAAAAAATGAACAGTTGCTTAATATTAAGCTGCAAGAAAAAAACGGGGCTTGATTCAACCTTAACCTTGGTTGTTAATCAGATTTTCATTGATATATTTTTAAATGACTTTGTGGTGGATTAAATGTGAGTGTAGTCATGAACCCTAGAGCAGGGAAGGAACTAGCTTTCGGGAATATTAATACATCTCTGTGAAGACTGACCGAGTATATTGAGACATAGCTTCAGGTGAAGCCGTGACGAAGAGGGTGTCTAAGACCTTCCGCAGTTAATTTAGGCTCAGCCCTCTCCTCTCCTACTGCACTGTTCACCGTGTCCTCCTGGAGGGATCGAGCAGCCTCTCTCGGGGCAGTGGCTGCTTCTGCAGAGGCGGTTAGCGAATAGCCATCTCCTTTCCCACACGTCCCGGTGTGAAGGCAGCAGTAGCTTCGGCTTTAAATTATTTGACCACACGTGTGTGAGAAAGGACTAACGGAAGGCAGGATGGACTTGAAACTCTTTAGATTTGATCTTACGCTCAGGATCTAGAAATGATTTTAGGGAATCCCTTTCATTGTACTTCTTGGCTCAGACTTTTTGCTAAACACCCACATTTAATGATGTGATCTAACTATTCCTAAAAAATCGAAAGATATGAGAGAATGGGAAGGCAGTCAGATTACCAGCCGTCATACTATTGTGAGCAACCATGGTGTGCTAGGCACCAGATTAATTTTAATGCAGGCATGATTATGATCATCTTAATCCTAATTTACATCTGAGGATATTTTAGCTCAGACTTGCCCAAAGCCTACACTTAGGATAACCTGCAGGATTCATACTTGGGTCCTTCATATATCAAGCTACATGCTTTTTTAAAAAAATGATAGGGCATTAGATGGAAAAATGTAGATTATTAGCATACCACTGAAACTAAAATTTTATACACATTTTGTTGATAGTGAGTGAATGAATAGCATTAGCCTTGTATGTGAATAATTGTATGTTACCATTGGGCTATATAAACTTTTGATTAGGTGAATATTCAATGTTTATTTTGGATAGTGGCTAAAAAAACCACCGTATAGTTACCCACCTCAATCATGTTCATTTCAGTCTAGTAACCTGAGAGAGGCAGAACTTTATTTTATCTACAACATTATAGTGATTTGAAAAGTTACTTGCCCCAATGTGTAGTATTTTTCTGAGATAATTTTCACAGCAACTCTATAAAATAGGCAGATCATTGTGGTATTATTTCTGTACATAGATTAAAAAAAAAGTGAGCCCCAGGAAAATTAGGTCATGTGTTACAAGAAATTCATGCAGCATACCAGGACTTAAATTCAGGTTTCTGAACAAGAATCTGATGGTTTTCTCATTTACATTATTCTGTATGGCCTTGTGTGTGTCAGGGCCTGATAATCACGTGATGTGTGATTGGCTGTGGCTCGTTCAGTGTAGGCTTTGATTTCCCCCAAGTTTCTACTTCGGACATGCTTATCTGGCCACAGCTTGTCCAAATACTTTGAAAGAGGAACTACAAGGGAAGGATGAAGTCATACAGAAGAAAAACGGGAACCCAGATGTAACAGCTCCTATACTATATACTTTCTGTGGTCCTTTTTGGGGGATTTCACACAGCCCCCCCGCCCTTAAATTGCCCTTGATCCTTGATCCTGTCTTGCACCCTTTCTTCCATCAAGAAGACTTGTACCGATGTCCAGTAGGGTGTAGTCGTGGTCTGCTCACTTGGGAAGAGTGTCCCTCAGAAATCATAGGTGCCTTTACCTGGGGCCACAGGAAGAAGAGGAATGCTGAGGACTAAGGATCATGGGAAAGTGTCAAACTATTCAGTTGGAGATTCTTAGTCACTATAAAGGGAAAAAAATTGTTAAGATAAAAATGCTAAAATCATATACATATTGTTAGAATTTTATCCAAAACTTACTCTGTTCAGTTCAAATGTACACTAAGAAAAGGAGTGAAATTTTTAAAAAAGGGGTAGGTTAGGTTGAGACCAACAAGTAGCAGATTATATTCCTGACATTATTTTACTTAATACTGCAGTTAATTACTTAGCTTCGGCTGATTGTAGCTTTTAGAGCGGAGACCAGGATGAGAAAAATTCTGTTACTTTATCACTGCTGTAGGGGTGGTGGTGACAGTCCTCAGATGTCACAGACAAAACTCGGTCTACTCCTGCCGCGTTTCAATACTCTTGGCATCCAGCACTTACAAATTGAAGCAGTTTTTTAATGTTTTGATAGCTATCTCATAATTCAAGATCCAAGTCAGTTATTCTGAATGCAGAAAGGCTGAAAATATTGATACTTCAATGATTTTTATTTAGTGCTTTAAAATTGAAGACATACATATGGACTGAAAGAGTAGCCTGAATAGTAGGCTATGAATGAACCAAGTTCAACTTTAAAAGGAAAACATTTTGTGTAGTGAATTGGCTTACATGTAGTTTATGGATAAGGTAACACCTTTCATTCTAAAGAATTTTATTTTAGATTAAACGGGTGTTTTTTGTGTGGTGTGTTTGTGTGTGTTTGGGGGGCACGTTTATAACTCCTGACTTACCTATTACCTAATACGCCACAAAAATACCCTGCAACACCTTAGTCACAGGAGGGCATCGAAACACAGCTGGGCAGTGGACTTTGTGCTACTGTCAGATCCGGGCGGAATCCTGGACCTGCCGCTGCTTCTGTGTCCTTGAGCCAGTTGCTCCATCTTCCCGGGCCTGCCTCTGCCTCTCGGCTTGCTGTGAGTTCCCAGATGGAAAAGCACTTTTTAAATCGTAAGGACTAATGCAAAACGGTTAGCTCTTACTCTTTCCATGTAAATTTTTTTATTTTTCTGATTCTTTTAAGAGTTCTGTGCTTTTCCTATCTTTCTCCCTCTGATAAACTGGAGGGAAAAGACTTAGAATTATTACCCATTTTTGACCTAACCACTTCACACACACACACACACATGCACACACTTTTTTTTTAAACAGGCCGTAATTCCCAGAGGGGTTAAGTGACTGACTTGTTCAAGGTCATGGAGCTGGTTAGTGACAGAACTGACTGACGTGATTTAGTTCATTCTCATATTTAACTTTATGCTGCAGCTCATGTAAAAATTACTTATTTCCACTTCTCTAATTTGGATGTATTTTATGCCATTTTTTGAGGATTCTTGAACATTTACGGCTTCCTTTTCCTGCTTCCATTTACCCTTGTCATTCTACACTTTGGTTTGTTTGACATTCTTTCCAGTTTAAATATTTTTCCTGTAGATAATTCCTCCCCAATTTCCCTAGATGTTCCGACGTAAAAGCCATTTTCCCTGAAACAGCTTGGCCTCCTAGTTTCCTGCGCCTCTCTGC
The DNA here is from genome assembly GCF_000327345.1 of Myotis davidii. Lineage (NCBI taxonomy): Eukaryota > Metazoa > Chordata > Mammalia > Chiroptera > Vespertilionidae > Myotis > Myotis davidii. The sequence continues at coordinate 580,169 of NW_006286683.1, forward strand.
TGTTACTGATTTCCATGTCCGCTCTCTGCTCTCCTTCCCCTGTGTTCCTCTGCCAGCCTTGACCTCTACGGCTGTTTGTCTCCACCATGTTTTCCGATGCCCGCTCCTTTCTGGTATGCCTTCGGACGGATGGTATCAGCTTAGTTGTTTGTAATGTTTTGCTTGAGGCCTTTCACATGCCACCGAATGTTCCAGTCTCCCTTTCGTTGGAGCACATTCTCACACAGTTTCCATGGGTGCATTTTACTACCTGCTTGCATTCTGCCTCCTTTTCCAGTCTGCCCTTGTTTCTGCACTGGAAACATTGTTCACTCTGGGATGACATCCAGATCATTTATTGAGCCATATTCATAGCTAGCTTATCTTTGACTCCGATTACAGCCAAAATCTTTCTGTTCTAAAAAAAATGAAAGAAACAAACGAAAAACTGATAGATGGTTAACCAGAGTCTTCCCTCACAATACTTTACTCACGCCTGTGTTTTCTAGTCCGAACTCTGACCTGTTCTGCCACCTTTATTGGAATATTTGATACTTCATTATCACATTTTTCCAGAGCCAGGTTGAAGCTTTATTTCTGAACTACTTGGACAGTATCTGTAGTCCCTGTTTGCTTATTAAAAATTTCCAAGTGTTGGGAATTCTTCTTTTCCTTATTCATGGTCCCAAATTCTATTTCTTTACCAAAGGAAAATACTTATATTTTTGGTTGCTGCTTATTCTATTCTCTGAGTCCTGTTTGGTAAGCTTTTCATTCATTTGTTCATTCAACAAATACGAAGTGAGTACCTTCTATGTATAAATATTGTCTTAGGAGCTAGGAATAACTGAACAACGGGAACAAAACGCCTCCTGTTCCCAAGGAGCTTAAATTCTCCTGGAGGTAGGTGAGGGGGTCAGAACATATGTTTAAGTAAATACAGGACAGATTAGGTGGTTAATGTTAAGGCAAAAATAAACAAGTTAAGGGCCGAACAGTACCTGCGTGTGTGTGGACAGTCAGTTGGATTCTGGATGTATTTGAAAGTGGAGTCCGTGAGCTTTGCTGACGGACTGTATGTGAGGAAGGAGAGAGAGAGGAGTCAGGAACGACACCAGGGCCTTTGGCTGGAGCAGCTGGAAGGAAACAGCTCTTCCTTTATCTCGCCCCGACTCTTCTGTCTTCTCCTCTCACCCCACTTCTTCATTCCATTTATAGCGGCGTGTCCATACTTATTCTCAGCCAGAGCCTGAGCAGAGCAGTCCTGTGCTCTCTTTCCCCACATTCCTTCACGTGGGCTGTGCTGCTGCTGCTGCTGCTGCTGCTGACCTTCCAGCCCCATCCTTTCTCCTCCAGAGGCAGATGGCTTCTTGGCACAGTGTGCCCTCCTCAGCTCTGCCCCCAGGGCTGCCTGGGGATGACGGCAGGGGATCTTAGCGCTCCTGGTGTTGACAACAAGAACATTCCCCCTCCCTCCTTCCCTCCCTCCCTCCCTCCCTCCCTCTTTAATATATTTTTATTGATTTCAGAGAGGAAGGGAGAGGGAGAGATGGAAACATCCATGATGAGGGAGAATCACTGACAGGCCACCTCCTGCACACACCGCCCCCCCCCCACATTGCTGGTTTTCTGTGCTAATTGTGGGCCACTTGACGGTAGGACCCTGGTCCAATTCTGAATCTTTCCTCCTCACATAGGGGCCTGCCTCCTCTATTGTCTGTTTTCAGTTTGTTGCATCTCGCCATTCTCCTTTCAAGCCCCAGCTACCTCTCCTAGCTCATACCTACCTAGCTGCCTATTCTAACAGTTTGATTCCTACATATTTATACTCTCAGCTGCTTAGGTCCACTCTGACCTGTTACTTATCTTTGAAATACAACCGCTCGTTCAGCCAGTCGTTTCTTCCCGATCGCTCCCCTTCTCACTCCTGCCCACACCTCTGAGAATTGTTTGACTCCCAGCCATTCAAACCTCATATGTTCTTTAGGATCGAGCTTGAGTCCCATTCCCAACTCTCTCCCTCAACTTTGGCCTCCATTGAGCCCTCTTTTCTTGAGACTTTATACACCTTTTCCTCCGGAAGTAACTCCTGGAGCCGTGTGATGCGATTCTGTCTCATCGTGTCAAACACCTGTGGTTGTTCTTGTTACTTGTGTTCACACTGTGAGCGCCTCAGCCAACCTGCCCTGCCCCTCACCTCTGCTTCCCCTGCTTTCAGTCCAGTTTCTAAAACTACGGCGAGACCTTTTGAAAGTCTATGAGAGTTTTGTCCTATTGTGGTCAACTCCACGATGCTGCTTCTAGTCCCTGTTTTCCTGATAAAAATAACCCAGGCCAACATGGCCTACACTATTTTTAACTCCAGATACTGGGAGAAAGGTCTGCTCTGAAGGTGAAATGAAGTTTTGCACCATTGCCTGGGCCCAGTCGCAGTTGGTCAGGTTACAGCCTGTGGTAGAATTCTGCCTGTCCGTGAATCTTGAAGGGATAGGACCTGCACATCTTACCGCCCTTACCCCCCACCAGTGGTGTGGGCACGCGTCACTTCAAAACAAAGAAACATAAGGGATGACCAGCAGAGAGAAGCCTGTGGCCAGCAAACGGACGCAGAGCTCAGTATCGCTGCCATGTGATTGGTGTGCAGAGTAAAACATTTCAAGAGCAAAATTTTAAGCTTCTAAAATTATCATAGAATCATCATAGTTTTGATTTGGCTTTAGAACAAGAATTTCTTCAAATTTTCAAATAATATTAAAGGAGGTTTAAGAGTTATGTTTAACAAAAGAGCACATGGGTTAATCAAGACCAGAACTATTTCTTTTTTGTTTGTTTGTTTGTTTTTAAGCCAGTCAAGTTTAGCAGTGGGGGGTTAGTGATACTAACTTTAGGTAAGTTCTGGTAACCCACTGCCATCGGACCAGAACTATTTCTTATGATCAGGAAACCTTTGGCTTTAACCACATTCAGGCATTTAATCAACTTCATGAAAACAGTTGACTTAACTGTTTAAAGAGGGCACTGGCGGTGCTGATCATGGAAACTGGCCAGCATAAAGGTCATTTGAAATTGGTCTTGAAATACATACATATTTATGCTTATAAAGGATTTCTCATGCCAATTTTGCTTTTTATATTTAAAATGTTTTCATTCTCTTAATACAGTCTTTTAGTTGGTAAAGGAAGTAGCCTGAGATTCAGTATTTACCACAAATTATTTATGTACAAAGAATGGTTGTAGTTTATAGTGGTTACAACCTAGAGTATTTTGGAATCAAATTTCTTGAATACAGAAAATTTGGCTAAAAATTATATGTGATAATAGATAGCATCCCTTCCCAAAAGCTTACAAGTTTTCCAAGGTAATTATGGTCGTGTTCTTTGTTTTGCTCTGGGCCCATTTAGGAATCTGATGGAAGCTATATACCTTCTCACCCTAAAAATGAACATACAGGCAAAATTTTGCTTATAATTAAACCCATCCATAGTCCCTATATTAAGGATCCCTGTTCTAAGAAGAGTTCTAAAGAACAAACAAAACAAAAAATATTTTTAAGCATTTCATGCCTGGCTATGGGAGAGCGAGGGTCTGTGTTTACTCAGTTGATGTTCTTGCCCCCGGTCTATGGAATTATGCTTTGCCTCTCCCTGCCCCCCTTTCTAGTTGTCAACTTAAGTCATAGACTAGTGGTACACATGTGCACACTCTGAAAGATGTTTGCCTTGTACGGTCTGGCTATAAAATGAAACAGAGTTAAGTGGTAAGTACCAGGATGGAAACCATGACCTCAGTGAGAACGTCTTCCCTGGGAGCATATGGTTCCAGGCACATCTGCTGTGTTTGTGCAATTTTCTTATAAAAGACCGACAGCCTTCATCTCCAATGGTTAATACAGGATTGGAATTCTTTCCCTCGTCCCTCTACCCCAGTGGTTCTCAACCTTCCTAATGCTGCGACCCTTTAATACGGTTCCTCATGTTGTGGTGACCCCCAACCATAAAATTATTTCGTGGCTACTCCATAACTGTAACGTTGCTACTGTTATGAATCGCCATGTAAATATCTGATATGCAGGATGTAGTTTCATTGTGACAAATTGAACATAATTAAAGCATAGTGATTAATCACAAAAACAATATGTAATTATAGATGTGTTTTTCGATGGTCTTAGGCGACCCCTGTGAAAGGATCGTTCGACCCTCAAAGGGGTCGCGACCCACAGGTTGAGAACCACTTCTCTACCCCTTCACAGTGTCCTGTTCCCTGCTCCTGTTTGTGTGTCTTGTCCTGTTTTTGTACTTGTTACTGGCAGTAAGATTAATCTGAGTTTTTAAAAAATGAAAACTTTATAGTACACGAGGGCTGGGGTGGAGGAATACTTTCAACAAAAGTGAAACTAGAGTTCATATCGGTTGGCTTTGTTTATATTATAAATAATTTCTGTAATTGTTTGATCGGCGGCATCTCTTGGTGGTGCAGGTAGGAAGTGTCTCTAAGGCACGGAAGAGCAATTTGTTCCTGTGGCTAGTTCTCAGGGACGGCCTGGTGTTACATAGTAACTGTAAGGCTTTCTCTCATGCACATTTCCTCCAAAGATTCTTGCAGGTGTTCTTTATCCTGGAAATCTCTCGGGAAGGGAGAGCAGTAAGGGGGCAGGTGACAGGGCAGGAATGGGAGCAGGCCTGCTGGCGCTGCTCTGGATTCTAGTTACCTGGCAAGTCACTCAGCACCTCTCCAGTCTCTCCAGCCATGAAATTGGAATAATGCTGACCTAATTAATAGAAGCAATGTTGAGTAATTGATTATTATAAGAAGCTTTTAAAGAAGTGATTATATTTTTAGCTCTCAGCGGTGACTTTTCAAACTATTCAGACTTGGCCTCAGCTGCCTTAATTCTAAACCTTTGCTCGCATTCATTGTGTTGGTTAAAGTTCAGCTTAGATTCGGAATTCTTGACTTGTTTTTAAGGAACCTTATTTTTAATGAAAATGCATCTGGTTTTGCTTGGGCAATCGGCACATAGCCTTGGCTCCGTGCAAACAGAACCTGGTCAGTTTATAAGGGTCATGGATAATGAAGTGATTCAAACTGAGGGACCCCTTCATCAAAGGATCTTTCTCCCTTCACATCTTCCCCTTAGCAGAGTGAAGTCAAATGGCAATAAATGTCTTATTAGTAATCACTAATTTAATTATTTAAGGTACATTTTAAGAATCAAAACCCTTAGATGTTAATTTTGTTTATTTTTAAAAATTTTAAAGAGTTTATTTGAGCTAAACTGATGACAAATGCCAGGAAGCAAGATCTCAAATGCTCATAGATGTTAATTTTAAAAGCTAGTCATGTGTACAAATAAGTTAGTATCTGTGTGAAAAATTGGATCAAATCACGTACAAATGAGCTTATATTTAGTTTTTATTGATGTAAACATAGATTAGATTGTTTTATAACTTGTTGCTATCATTTTAAAGAAATATATAGGAAGGGAGAGGGAGAGAGAGATGGAAACATCAGTGATGAGAGAGAATCATCGATTGGCTGCCTCCTGCACCTCCCCCCCCCCCCCCCCCCACTGTGGTCGAACCTACAACCTGGGCATGTGCCCTGACCAGGAATTGAACTGTGACCTGGTTCATAGGTTGATGCTCAACCACTGAGCCACACTGGTCCGGCGCTATTACTTATTTGATATTTCTTTTATCTACCGTATAGTCTATAATAGGAGGCTTTTAAAACAAAATCCTAAAATTTAATTCTTTTTTTCTTAAAATAATATGGATGTTTGGGGGCTAGCTATCTTTCATTCATGCTTTGTAGCTTCTTTACTCTAACAATACCATCTTGTGGATATTACCAACTCATAGAATTACTTTAGTGTCATCACTATTGAATTTGATTCATTTAATAATCCTATATAATAAAAGGCTAATATGCAAATAGACTGAATGGTGGAACAACCGGAGCTGCCTGTTGGTGGTCAGTGCACTCCCACAGGGGGAGCACTGCTCAGCCAGAAGCTGGGTTCACGGCTGGCAAGCGCAACGGAGGTGGCAGGAGCCTCTCCCGCTTCTGGGGCAGCGCTAAGGACCCCTCGGGGATGTCCACCTGCTGGCTTAGGCCCGCTCCCTGGACCTAAGCCAGCAGGCAGACATCCCCTGCGGGGTCCCTGACTGTGAGAGGATGCAGGATGGGCTGAGGGACCCCCCAACCCCCAGTGCACTAATGTTGTGCACCGGGCCTCTACTAAGCTAATATAACCAGAGAAAATTTTGGCAATAAAAATTTTTAAACCTCATAATTTCACTTCCAGGAATTTAATTTTAGGCATCAAGGATACAAGGATATGTACAATGGTAGAGCTTTAAAACTATTTTACAATATTTATAATAGCAAAAAGTTTTAAAAAACATTTTAAGGAGAAATCCTAAAAATGCTTGATAAGTTCTGTTTTATATGTTTATCATTTACAATTAGTCAAAAATCACTTACAATGAGTCAACTATAGGCCAGTTGTCTGACCGTTTTCCTGTGACCAGGAAAGCAGCCAAGCTAATGCGCTCTTATTCTCCATGACTTACTCCATGCGAATCTGTCCTTTGTTCTGTTCTTCTCTCCCCACTCTCTGCCTTGGCAATCTCTGGCAGCCCATGCTTCAGCCATCCCCTACGAAGATGGTTCCTAAATCGGCATCTCCAGCCATGGCCTCTTTTTGGAGTTCCAGACTCACATTATCAGCTGCGTTTTGAACACCTCCACCGCGATGGCCCACCAGCCTGGCAAACTCAGTATGTCCGAACACTAAACTCCTCCCCCGAACCCGCCTTCCCGACTTCCAGACACAAGCCTGCTCAGCCCCCTTTGATCCAGCCTGCCCCTTGCTGTCTGTGAAAGTGCTTGCCAAGTCCTTTCACTTCTCTCCTCCCCATTCCACTCTGCCCAAGGCCCCTCCTTGTATCAGAATGTCATTGCTTGGTCTGCTGAAGTTCTGTTCTCACTCGTCTTCTCCGTGGCATGTTCTTCCTGCCCCTTCCCCAATCCATTGCCTTCTTGTCATGCTCTGAAGCAGTTGAGATCATGTTGCTCCCCTCCCCAGAAAGCACTGGCTCCCCTCTGCCTGCAGCACCAAGGCCTTTCTCCATAACGTGGCCCCTCTTGGCTTTTCCGATTTCCCCCCTTTTCTCAAGAGCTCTGTGCGTTAGCAAACCAAATATTCCTCCTCACCAGGTATGTTCTGTGTTTGCATTTAAAACTTCCTTATGTGACCCACTCTGTTGGAAGTGTCCTCTTTGCCAACTTTTATCTTTTAAGCGGAGCTCAGACCCTGCTTCCTCCATAAAGTCAGCCCTGAGCTGTCGCAATGCTCGCGAAGGGCTTCCTGTGACGGCGCTGCTTCCTCCTTGGTCTGAATCCTGCTCTTCCCAGCGGCCCTGCTGGCCCTGCGCGCACAGCGGCCGGCGAGAGACCTGCCCTTTTCTCATCGCTGGGTCTGCTTTTCGGCGCTGGTTTCTTTGCGGCCAGGTTACAGGCTTGACATTTTTACTTCTCAAAACATAGTCTGAGTTTGTTTATGGTGAGATACCTTATTTATAACATTAAATTTAGCAAACGAGTCAAGAGATTTAAGTGCACATAGATTGCCCTTCCCCGTTCCCCCCATGCAATATGCTAATTAATGCAATGAACAAAATGTATAACTTTTTATAAAGTTTTTAATTGTACCTTTAGGAAGTGAGATTTACATAAACTACGCAGGTATAATTGAAATCTGAAGTTTAAAAATTTTCTTACAGTAAATACCTACTTGCTCTCAGTCCAGTTCTTTCCATGACCTGTTTTCTCCCTTTTGAGCTAGATTTACATAAACCACTGGTAGGCATGGGGTGGGGGGCGGTGCTTTGGGAGTGAATGGGGACAGGTGTGAGCAGAGTTGGAAGAGACCTTAGGCAGTGCATCTGTACGTGGGAGAACTGAGCATCACGCATGACGTGCGTATCGCTTAGGAGTCACTTAGGACCCTGTGTTGCCAATTTCATCTGAACTCCTGGGTCAGACTACACACGGCCTCACTGAGCCAGGAACTGAGCCAGAATCCAGGAGGCAATTCCACTCTGGACGCCTCCCCTCTGCCCCTCGTCTCTGTGACCTTGACAAGGCGTTTCTTCTCCTTGCAGTTCACTTTTCTGCTGTCTCAAATGGAGAGATTGCGTCTGTCTACCTCATAGATTTGTGAAGGACTTCTTACTAAATGTCAGCTCTCAGCATCACAAAGGGCAGAGTGTAAGCCCAAGGCAATGCATTTTCATAGAATTTTCAGCTGGGAAACCATTTCCTCTTGTTCAGGGCAAACATAGTACATTGACAGCTCATAAAATGTTAGTTCTCTTAGCTTTGAATCTGTGCTTTAAAATAATTTAGTTCAAAAGGGAAATTATTTTTTTTAAAGTTTCCTGGTTCAACTTCATATTGCATGCACGCCTTCCACGGCCAGAAACACATGTCCTTAGGTTCCAGAGAGGCATCCCAAACCTCTTCCTTCCTTTCATTCTCAGAGTAAAAGACAAATTTAGGGTTTTTTTTAATCTTAAGAATGTCCTCAATCATGTATATTTTCATATCAAAAAGGGAAAAATAGTATTTAACTGTTTTGCTTATGTTTAAACAGGCTTTTCCCAGTGGGAAACAGTTAAAGTTGGTGTCTCAAAGGGATAGCAGATAGGAACCTCCCTCAGGATTCTGTAGTGGGCGGCTGCCTTGTTTCCCTAGCAAAGGACCCTTCGCGGCCTCCACCCCAGGCCCGGAGTGTGTGGTCCTGCTCGGGGAGGACCCAGGATAACTGGGTGCCTCCCGGGCCCTAGCACATCTGGGGGGAGAGCCTTTCCTTTTTCTTGATGGACTGGGATCCATGTCCTTATCCTGAGGATGAGGCATCCGATGGACATCTCTGGGAGTAATTGTGTCCTTTACAGGTGTGTCCTGGTAGTCCTTTCGGGCTAAAATACCGCAGGCTGGGAACCTTGTAAACAGCAGAAATGTGTTCCTGCTCCCAGTCCTGGAGGCTGGGAAGTCCGAGGTCAGGGCAGCCTGCTGGTCTCCCGTGCGGGCTGCCTTCCTGGGAGGGAGCTCTGCTGGGTCCTCGGAGGACGGACAAGACACGCATCCCCCTGAGCGCTTCCCCGAGGCCCTCCTGTGAATGCTCAGGTCTGCGGGCCTCAGGGCTGCACACAGGAGTCTGCGGTGGGGGAGGGGACACCACAGACCACAAGTACACTTGTCTATAAGAATCATCTTTTGCACAAATCGTAGGAGAAGGCAGCTACCTTCTTAAAACTTCTCATTGTGGCTGTCCCCACTCAAGGACCAGAGGAGCTCACTGTTGGTTACCTTTTACGTCCTGTTTCCTCTGCTTAATTTCCAAGATTTCATCCTTTGTCTCTCAAATCCATTTTACCTGTGAAAACACCTCCCTGCCGTTTAACTGCTTCCTGTCTGTTACGCTCAGACTGTTTGCTTTCCTTCCCTTCCGTTTTTCAGATCTCATCTGTCCTTTAAAGATAAGCTTAGGTGTGTAGCTCCAAAGCCTCGTCCTGCTGCTTTGTCCCCCGGGAGTAGTTCCTTTTTCCAGAATTCCTTTTCCCTCTGTGATTTGCTGAGCATTTGTATTGTGTGTGCCGGTGTTTTCTTTCTTTTCAGCTAAGTCCTTTCAGACGGACACCATGCTGGCTCTTTTTGTCATGTGTCCGTAAATATTTTTAATGCTGCTAATGACTTTAGGTGCGTAAGCAGGTGAAATCACGTTTAGAAGGAGTTCTTAGTCACTTTACCAAGAGAGTAAGAGAAAAGAAATGGAATTTACTAAAAATACTGTGAATAAGAGTATGCGAGGGTCTTCTGCATTTGCAATACAAACTAAGCAAAAAAACGGCAACATCAGAGTCGTTTTTACCCAAGTGTGGATAAAGCCCACCAGCACAACCAAATGACCAGCTAGGAAGTCAAGCATGAGTATGACTTTAAAACTGGAAAAGCTATGCTACATTTAAGGAACTTTAAATTTTGATAATCCAACCACAGCTCAGGATAACTTTGTTAACACAGGGATTCTCGTTTAAACATACACAGTAGCCGCCAGATCTCATGCGGCTTCCAGAAGGACCTTTAAAGTGGCTAGAACCCAGCAGGGACGTCCCAGCACATGCAGGATTACTACATGGTTTCACCAGGTCATCCCCTGGCCACACGGTCATTGGAAGGAGTTCATGACCCTTCCACATTTTTGCAGGTTTCCTACAAAATTCCTCTTCCCTCGGAACCTCCAGGAGCTCGGCTCTTTTCCGTCTCCAGTTTTTCTTGACAGTCTGGTTTTTCCGGGTGAGCGTGGGCTCTCCCTGTCCTCAGGCTCCCAGTCTGGGGCCTGGGGGCTGGTGCAGGGCCGGGGGTCTGGGACTCTTCTTCCTGCCGGAGCCCAGGCACTGATGGGCTTCCTGGTTGGCCGGGTCGCATGGAGGTTTTCCATCTCATCCCTTGTCCGTCTAGAGCTGCTGCCCTTCCCAGAGCGGCATTGACAAGGAGATGCGGATTCAATGCAGGCCCTGTGAGCACTCACCCCCTTCTTCCTTCCTTCCTCCTTTGGCAGAGTCTCTATCACCAGAGCAGAACTAAGGGGACCAGGGAACACCAGATGAGGCTACAGTAGTAGTGGCCACCTCAGATAACACATTCAGATGGAGGTCATTGAGTTATCACAGGGATTATAAGATTTACTTAACAATTGTTTAAAACTTCTCTTTTATTTGTTTATTTTTTAAAAGTCTCAGTTGGGCCGAAACCGGTTTGGCTCAGTGGCTAGAGCATCGGCCTGTGGAGTGAGGGGTCCCGGGTTCGATTTCGGTTAAGGGCATGTACCTGGGTTGTGGGCACATCTCCAGTAGATGTGCAGGAGGCAGCTGATCGATGTTTCTAGCTCTCTATCTCTCTCCCTTCCTCTCTGTAAAAAATCAATAAAATAAATATTTTTTAGGTGTTTCTGTTCAAAAAGTCTCTTTTTATCAGAAAACTAGAGGCCCGGTACACAAAATTCATTCACTTGGGGAGGGTCCCTCAGCCCAGCCTGCCCTAAACCAGCAGTCAGACATCTCCCGAGGGGTCCCAGAGAGGGTGCAGGCTGGGTTGAGGGACAACAACCACCCCACCCCCCCGCACAAATTTTGTGCATCTGGCCTCTAGTATATCTATAATTACAAAAACAGTAAATGGACTAAATGCTCAGTTAA
>NW_006286683.1:591515-612583 GCF_000327345.1 Myotis davidii
GATGTGCAGGAGGCAGCTGATCGATGTTTCTAGCTCTCTATCTCTCTCCCTTCCTCTCTGTAAAAAATCAATAAAATAAATATTTTTTAAAAAAGTCTCAGTTGGCATTTAAATAAAGGAAACAGATTAATGCAGCCCCTAGTTGAAGGTCATTTCACTGCATCGCCCACCAGTCGCCCCAGTCTCCACCCCCATGTACCTCCATGTAGTACTCGGGCTCTAGAGAAAGCAGTTCAGGAGTGAATAATATTTCTGTTTTAGTAAACAGTTAACTCTGTTCATTGAGTTACATAGCCTGGTGCTGAGAAGCAGGAGTCACAGACCACCATTGCCCACCATCGGACCTGGTGTTCTCTAAAATAGTGTCAACACAGTATCTTTGCCTCTTCTGGCCTAGAAATGTGACATTTTTATTAAAGAGAAGGATCTATATATATATAAAAGCCTAAGTGACCATTAGGACCAGTCAACCGAACGACTGGTAGACTGGTCGCTATGACATGCACTGACCACCAAGGGGCAGATGCCCAATGCAGGAGCTGCCCTGTGGTGGTCAGTGCGCTCCCACAGCCAGCCGACTCCCGCGCCCCCTCCCCCCCCATTGGGACTGGGCGAGACAGCCCTATCGGCCGATTGCCAGCCAGCCCGAGGGATCCCAGTTTAAGTATAAGAGTAGTAAAAAACCAGAGATCTCTTTCATAAGCTGTTTTCTCCTTTAATTCACGCATGGACTTACAAAACCATCTTTATTACTACTGCAGGCCATGGTTGCTTGTTACCCAGGCAATGGGACGGGATATGTGCGTCATGTTGATAATCCCAACGGAGATGGAAGATGTGTGACATGTATATATTATCTTAATAAAGACTGGGACGCCAAGGTATGCGACTTCAGTGAACATTCTTCTTTCCCACAGGCACTTAACACTCCCGTAGGTAAGACTGTCTTTAACACACGTAACAAACATTTCTTAGATTTGTTTCAGTCTGAGGTATTAGGCGTAGATCTTTGTAAAATGAAACAAATACTAATAGTCTCAAAAAGTGGGTTCCTTTACTTTCAGATATTGACGTGTTCACCTAAAATTTAACTTTTATGAAAGTGTTTTATTAAAATACTAGAGGCCTGGGGCACAAAATTCGTGCAAGGGGCTCGGTCCTCATAGCTGCAGTGGCTGCCTGGGCCCTCACAGCCCGGCTTCTTGTCCGGAAGGTCGTTTGGCTGTCCAGTCTAATTAATTAGCATATTACACTTTTTTTTTTATTATCGATTTCCCATGTGAACAACTGTAAACCTAGTTGTGCCCCACCCTATAAATAAGAAATGTTCACTAATTTAAAACTTCATTTTAAGACTTTGGGATTCAGATAATACTCATCTGTTTTAGCCAGTATTTTCAAAAACCCTAAAACAGGAAATGATTTTTTTCTTGTATCAGTGCATTTACTTAGAATTTCAACTCACCTTCAAACCTTGTTAATTGAGATATATCTGTGAAGAATCCAGTTAAGAATTTTGAGTCGCTGTAATGAACGCCCGTCCCCTTAAAGTTAATTTTATAGCATTCTCGGTTGTTCACACTTAGATATTTGACTCTCTTCCTAGGTAAGTGGAGGTATACTTCGAATTTTTCCAGAAGGCAAAGCCCAGTTTGCTGACATTGAACCCAAATTTGATAGACTGCTGTTTTTCTGGTCTGACCGCCGCAACCCTCATGAAGTACAACCAGCATTTGCTACAAGGTAGTATTCCTTTAAGAAACAATTGTTAAGATGATGGCAGGACGGAGGGGGTAGATAAGATGAACTTGAGTTTTCTAATGAGTATTTTCATGTTCTTCAGTGACGTGTATTGTAATGCTTCGGTCATGACGTGGAATGTGAGTTGTTTTAAGATCTGTTCCCAGTTAGTGCTGCCTGTGTCTGCACAGACGCTCCTTGTTGGGGGTAAAAGCGATCGCGCGGCCCCTGTCCTCTTTCCAGCCCCATCTCCTTGTTTGTCCATCTCTTATCTCCTCACCCTCCTGTGATCTCGTGAGAGTAGAGTTGGCCCTTGGCCAGTGTGTGGATAAAGGGGTACAGACTCCCAAGCAGTCAAAAATCCGTGTGTGACTTTTGACCCCCAAAACCCGTAACTGCTAATAGCTTGCTGTTAACCAGAAGCCTTAGTGCTAACGGAGTCCATGAGCACATTATATGTATCACATCCTGTGTTCTTACAATAAAGGAAGCCCGAGGAAAGAAAATGTTATTAAGGAAAATCGCAAGGAAGATAAATATATTACAGTGCATTTTGAAGAAAACCTGCTGTAGGTGGACCCATGCCCTTCAAACCCGTGTTGTTCAGGGTCAACTGCATTCACTTGGAATAGAAAGAACAGACAGAGAAGGAAAGGGGAGCTTTTCAAAAAGTGGGGAGGGGGGAAGAGAGAGATGATGTAGGAGAATACACCAAGGAGAGAAACCAGAGGTGACCAGGGAGCAGAAGTGAGGAGAAAAAAGAATAGAGGACAGAAAGGCTGTCATGTGTGGGAATTAAGGTTGGAAAAATAACCTTTAGCTTTAATAATAGCATCTCTTTCCACATTATATATATATATTATTTTTTTATATATATATTTTTAAACAAGGTTTAATATTCTATAACTAGTATGCTGTTTAATGTATTTCTTAAATTCTTTTTTTTGCATTTATTGTGGCTCAATTGTTAAGACTTAAAGTGGAAGATGATACAGACATTGTTTTAAAAATAATATTTGTAGAAAAATAGCACAATGTATTAAATACCTATTTTTTATTATCAAAAGGACTTTGAACATCATGATAGTGGATTACTGTCATGCAGTTGCTTGATATGGTGACAAGAGGCACACACTCAGACACTGGGGAAGAGTAGGCTTTTTAAAAAATACATATTTTTACTGATTTCAGAGAGGGAGAGAGAGAAACATCAATGGTGAGAGAATCATTGATCGGCTGCCTCGTGCACGCCTCCTACTGGGGATCAAGCCTGCAACCTAGGCATGTGTCCTGACTGGGAATTAAACCGTGACCTCCTGGTTCATAGGTCGACGCTCAACCACTGAGCCACACCAGCCAGGCCCAGCTGCTTCTTTAGAACTTTTCTGACCTAGAAACTGCTTCACAGACCTTCCTTTTAATGGAGTCCTGAGTGTGGTCTGTTTGTATCCTTTCTAGAGGAAGAGGTAACAGACATTTTTAGGTAGTACAGGAAGTAACTGCCAGGCGATACGGAGGGTAAGGGCCACAAGCGTTTGGAGGGGGGACAGTGTGTGAGTTGGTGAGAAGGGTCCGTGTCCAGCAGAGAGAAGTGCTCAGCTGGCCTGGGATGTCAGGAAGCAAGGACAGGGGTGTCCCTCGGGCCTGGGGGAAGGGACAGACAGGCCCGCCCAGCTCCAGGGCAGAGGTTCCCGTGAGGAGTTCCTCCGGAGGCCGGGGCAATGAGGGAGAAACGGATCCATGTGGTGGCTTACCAGTGTTTGCAGGTCAGGACTGAGGGCCGGAGAGGGGAGGTGATCCAGCATCTAGAACTGTGATGACTAAGAAGCTCCAAGTTTGGGGCATGGGCGACAGAGAGAGAAGCCACATACCTGGGCCCCATTCCTCTTACCAAGGCCTCTCGGGAAAATAGAGTCTAGATCAGCCGTGGGCAAACTACGGCCTGCGGGCTGGAGCCGGCCCATTTGAAATGAATAAAACTAAAAAAAAAAAAAGACCGTACCCTTTTATGTGATGATGTTTACTTTTTTGAATTTATATTAGTCCACACAAACACTCCATCCATGCTTTTGTTCCGGCCCTCCGGTCCAGTTTAAGAACCCATTGTGGCCCTCGAGTCAAAAAGTTTGCCCACCCCTGGTCTAGATGTTAAGAAAGGTGCGGGGAAGAGCAGAGGCTGGACTGCAACCTCTGGTCTGTCCCTCCCCGTCTGAGAGGTCCACGGGCCTGTTTCCCCAGGTGTCCCAACTCTCAGACTGCTCTGCCTTTGACTCTTCACTTCAGATATTTTACACGATTTAGCTCTGTCCCGTGTACTGGCTCTTCACGCGATCGGTGTTGCTTTCCCCCAGTGAATCCTGGCGGAATCTGCAAGGTGCTTTACCTGCCTGCTGTGGTCTCTTTTACAGAGAGGAAGGGAGAGAAATAGAGAGCTAGAAACATCAATGAGAGAGAAACATCCATCAGCTGCCTCCTGCACACCCCCTACTGGGGATGTGCCCGCAACCAGGGTACGTGCCCTTGACCGGAATCAAACCTGGGACCCTTCAGTCCGCAGGCCGATGCTCTAGCCACTGAGCCAAACCAGTTAGGGCCTGCTGTGTTCTCTTAAGGAGGTGACTGCAGCACGCGGTCAGGTCCCCCATTTTTGGCACCAAAAGGGGTAACTATGTACTGGATAGTATTTAATAAACCAGAGGTTCCTCATTTATTTGTGGAATATATTCCCAATAAGTGAAATTTTCAGAAAGATGAAGTTTAGCTAAGCTGTATGTCTAAAGACAGTATAACCGTTACGATAAAAGTCCTAAAAAATTCCTGGCATCATTGAAATCTCTCTTGGTGACTCGAGGTTATAAAATGGTGAGCATCCATCATGACTCTTCACGGTCATGCAGTGCTGTCCTTCCTGCCCCTGCAGAGCCGCAGCCCTGGGTCCTCTGCTGTTCTCTGCCCTCGAGCTCCTGTTCGGGAAGGTGCAGCAACTGTTCTTTACCCCTCAGTACCTGTGTGTCGGCTGGGGGCTGGCCGACCATCGTCATGCAGCTAAGGAGGCACCCAGGAGCCATAAACTCCTCCCTGGGCGCCCCCCCCTTCCGCTGCTCCTGCCTCCCTGCTGACCTCTTGAGCATCAGCCTTGAGCATCATGGAGGCCAGCTGAGTGGGGGTAACTCTGCTCATTATCCCGGTAACTTTCCGACGGAGGCGTTGTTTTGACATGACACGTTCTATAGACCATTGCAGCAGCATGCCCCTTCCCCGTGTGATCGTTCTTACCCTGTTCTAAATTCTCTTTTAGGTACGCAATAACTGTTTGGTATTTTGATGCAGATGAGAGAGCCCGAGCTAAAGTAAAATATCAAACAGGTAAACAGCATTTGGGGCCAGGGTGCGCTGGAAGGACCATGCCCACGGTCCTTGTCTGGTCAGAGTCCTCGGTTCCCTGATTCCAAAGAGGACTTCTTCTCAGTCAGCGGCAGTGTTATCTTTCACAAAAGCATGGCCCAAAGAATAGGAACGTTTGGGGCACAGAAGCCTGAGAACATTACAACCCAGGCCGGGTTTCTGGGTGATTATCCTGCTCAGTCGAGAGCTGCTGAGCTCCGGTAGCTGCCCCCGGGCTTCCTCTCCCGGTGCCCATAGAAGGAAGTTAACGTCTTTTCCTTTTTAAATATATTTTATTGATTTTTTACAGAGAGGAAGGGAGAGAGATAGAGAGTTAGAAACATCAGTGATAGAAACATCGATCAGCTGCCTCCTGCACATCCCCCACTGGGGATGTGCCCGCAACCCAGGCACATGCCCCTGACCGGAATCGAACCCGGGACCTTTCAGTTCGCAGGCCGACGCCCTATCCACTGAGCCAAACCGGTTTCGGCATGTCTTTTCCTTTTTAAACGTACATGCTCTACCTACCGAGTGCTCCAGGCCTCCATGGCTACGTGGACGTGAAGAAAAATGGCACAAAGGAGAGGCGTGGGAACGCCAGCGTCAGTAACGCAGACAGGCGTGTGGAGTGTGCATCTGCCATGGTGGCCGCAGGGCAGCACCCGTGTGCTAGGCCTGAGGGTCCTCAGGGTGCCGGCCCTTCCCCCGTTAGGGCCTGTCTCCCAGAGCTGCCGGTCTTAGCTCCCATCTGACGGACGCCTTGCCTGTCCTTTCTCTCACCTCATATCTCCACAAGTCTGCCCAGCCTTCACGCTGCTGATGAACTAGCTGTGTTTTCATGAGCCTGTTAATCCCAGATCCTCCTTTTATGAGACTGTAAAGATGGGCTGTTCCTACGTTTTAAAGTCATCATTTTTGGAGAGCCAGCAGTGTGTGTGCTTTCCGTGGTGCGGAACACACTGCTCTTTTATAACAAGTACAGTACTGTTTAAATCAAAAGACAAATCTCTGTGTAGAGAACGTCTTTTCCCCTCGAAGGCTTGCTAGCTCAGAGTAATGCGTTCATCACAGGACAGTGCCCAGTGTAGCTTTTGGAAGTGAAGGTGTGAGTTTTCAGATGACGTGTGTTTGCAGAGTTGAGACCTGTGCATGCCGTTAGGGACTCGGTGGGAAGCAGTGACAGCAGCTGGCTGGTGCTTGATGAATGAATTTTTGTTGTTGTTTTCTGTTTTACCTGCAGGTGAAAAAGGTGTGAGGGTTGAACTAAATAAACCTTCTGATTCGATCAGTAAAGACGTCTTATAGAGAGACTGATCCAGCAATACCCTCCTTCACCTCCAGTGACTGTTGGCGCTTTGTTAACTTGTGACTACAAGTGAATGGGATAAAGAAATAGACAACCAGTTGGCATTTTAATAAGGAAACGGAAACAACCTTTTGGTGACGCATCGGGAAGAAGATTTGACCGTGAGGCTTTGTACTGCATGACTGACTCCACACCTGTGATCGCTGATGGAAGAGTAGAAGCTATCAGCTGAGAATGGTCTCTTCCCCTGGACATGATAAGTGCCCTCGGTAGCAGTGTTTCATTCATACATTTTGTCAGATCTGCCATCTAGCTGAGTTCATTTCATCTCCCTTTTTTATATAGTCAAGTTTGAATTTGGAGTAATTTTTGTATGATCAGGTACAATTTATCAAAACTGAATTGAGAAAAAATGACAGCATTGTCCCCCAAAATAGCATCAATCTATTTTTGTAAACCTCTTCGTACTATTAAATTTTGCCCTAAAAGACCTCTTATAATGATTTCTGCCAGTGACTGACAATTACTTTTCTTTTTACTTACAAGAAGGAGCACTTTAATTACCAGCTGAAAAATCGGATTTTTGGTAGTCCTGTCTTACACTAATTTGAACTCTTAAACATGGCTTCTGTTGTTTTTGTTGACATTGTTAATAATGAAACATAACAGTAAAACCATCACCATTTACTACCAATAACTTAGTTCTGAATGTTTTCTAAGAAAAAATACACAGCAAGAAAAATACAGGTTTATATTTTAAGTTAAATATTTTTTTTAAAAAGCTACAGTGACTGGCACTACGTGAACTTGAGGGTATCTTCAGCCTCAAGTTCCCGGGATAAAGGGCTTTCCTAAGCTCTCAGGGGTGTCCTGGAGCAGCGGTCGCCAGCCTTTCCGACCTCAAGGACCACCAGGTCCGCGGCCCGCCCGTTGGCCACGCTGCTGTAGGTAGAAGAGCCCCTCCTAAGGCTTTTCCTTGGGCTTCCCATTGGTTGGTTGCATGTTGAGCTTTGCTATTACGTTTTCCTGTTCCTACAACCCCCCCTCCCCCCGACCTGCAGGTCAGAACCTGGTTCCCGTTGGGTAGCCTCTAGGGGAGGCTGTGCTTCGAAACTGACTTGTCACAGAGGGGATGTTGGTGACACCTCAGGCCGCTGCTGAGGGGGAGGGGGTCCCCACCGTGAGGCTGGCCTCTTGATCAGCACCAAAAGGTGTGTGGCTCGCGTGGAAAATCAAAAGAAGAGAACAACAAGATCATTTCATGTGTGAGATTTCCTTTTTACTTTTCAGAAAAAGAGGGAATGTTCCGACATCACACAAGGCCTCCCAGACTTGGCCACATAATGTATGAACCGGAACGGGTGTCCTAGGCAAAGCCCACAGGGTGGCACCGTATCCTGCACAGATTATGGGTGGAAGGCCCACTAAGGTTTCCTATCTCTGTCCTTGATCTTCTTGGCCAAAACAATGTGAGTGTACAGAAATACTTCTGTATATTTCCGCTGACAACAGTTTTAAGCATTTGTATTGTTTGTATTCACTTAGAGGATTTTCTAGGGAAAGCTCAGTAATTTTTTTAAAAGATCAATATTGTTCATGTAAAACATGAAAAAAAATGTAGTGAAACCAACAGTGCGGATTTAGGGTGGGACTGATACTCAGTGTTGCGGCCTCACTGCGGGGAACTGCAGGACAAAGCTGCAGTTTATGTCTTTTTCATAGCCCGTGTTCAGTCTTGTCCCACTTCCTCTCCTCATCCCGATCATGCAGTAACATCTCCACAGCTAGTGCCTCTGCAGCCTGGCCTGGGGGCGTCCCAGCCAGCTGGTCTCCGCGTGTGCTGCCTTGTTAGGTGTCGAGCAGGTTGTGCTGTGTGGAGGGGAGGTCTGTCTGACTGTCAGGGCTCAGCAACAGCCTCCCAGCCTGGAAGCCCCGTGTCACGCTCTGATGTCCGCCTGCAGCTCTGCTGGGTGGGCTGTGCTGCCAGGCAGAGCTGACCTTTTGTAGTTTGGGGAGGAGTTTATGTAATCCCTTGGAGGTCATTGTGAAAGGATCAAGAACCAGAATAGCCATTTCTTTAATGTCCATTTAAAGTCTGCTCGTTTCTTGTTAGTGGGGTCGTTACATTGTCACCAAGCAGGACTCTTGTTCAAAACAAAATTTACAATTATTTGTGGCCTCGATGTGTTCAATCCTGGTTAAAGACAAAGCTGCTAATGCTGTTTTAATTCAGCACATTAACCAGCTGTAAAACACAGACCTTTATAAACAGGCACAGAATCTCAGGAGTCGTACATAGACCGTGCAAAGTCATGTAATGTGAAAAGCAGTGTTGCATCATGAAAGAGCGCCCACGCTGCTTGTAAAGCTGATCTAATTAAAGTGATGTGTAAACGTTCCTGGGAAAAAAAGTATGCTTGTTATTTCCATCTGTCTTTTCCTGTTCTTTAATCCTTTCTCAGAGACCGACTTTCTTTGTATCAGATACTGTGCTTTAACTATCCCACATCTCTGGCGTGGTTCAGAACGTCGGCCGTCACTTTTTGTAAAACGGGGCCCCAGGGGAGAGACATCCTGGGGGTCATTGCGCTGCCCTTGAGGCCCCTGAGCTCTGTGCTGAGATTCTCAACGTTTGGGTTCTACCCCTTTGAATAGGACTTTTAGAACGACTCTAACTCTCATGCTCTTGAGCACACCGGTGTCGCCCTGTGCTGCAAGAGGACGGGCATTGGCCCTTTGTCCCTAATTGTCAGAGGTGTCCTGTTGGGTGGGAGTAGTTATGGATTTGTGTGTCATAGGCTAAACTGTATGAGCTCATAAAATGAGATCAGTGGTCATGTTCACTTACCTCTCCTTTAAATATCTTTGGTGTGGGTCCCCCCCCCCAACCCATCTTTGGGCGTTTGGAAAATTGTACTGAAATGCAGCTGAGTGAATTCAGGGAGAGGACAAATGAGTTTGAGATGAGAACTAATTAAATTAGGCAGCGTAGTAAAAAGAGCAGACAGAATTGACCAATCTGTTTCGTTCTGGCTCAGCCACTTACTTAATTGTGTGACACTTAGAGCCATCTTAAGCGCAATAGCTACAGACTTGGTCGTGTGAGACCTAATGAAATACAGATTGCCCAAGGGGCACCTGGGCCGAGGATGAGAACCATGTACTGTATGTTTAATAACATAATTGTACATTAGCTTGTTTTCAGTTGTTTAAAAACATTCATTTGTTTAGAAACACCCAGTCTTAGTGCTTCAAGGATGGTTTGGGGGACATCTGAGGTCAGGGGTACACCCCCCGGATTCCGATTGTGGTTTTAATGCAGATTCTTTTCATCATCGCCGGCAAGTCCGTTTCACCTGAAACACGGCCATGTTCAAGGATGTGCTGTGGGTCAGTGATGAATATCAAGGGCAGGGCCTCGTGAGCTGGAAGACTTGTACGTAGAGGACACAAGCCACTTCCCAAGACAGGGAGCGCACACAGCTACAGGCAGCTAACGTTACTTTCATCGAATGGATCGAGCTCTGAACAAGGTGTCAGATTATTGGGTGTAAGGTCTCCTTTGCATTGAGGTGTTGACTTTTTCTGCCCAAATCACTCTATTTCTTTGGTGTTCTATAAAATACCCTTAGTTTTTTCCCAGAACACACAAAGCAAGCAGAGCAATCTTGATCTCCACTTACAAATAAAACAGGACCAGAGAAGTGAATTTTCTTAAAAAAAAGGGGGGGGGGACGCTTCGTCAATTCGCGTGTCATGCCTGTGCAGGGGCCGTGCTACCCTTATCTGCATCCTTCCCGTTTCAGCGTCAGGGCTGCCGAAGTGATCCCTGGGCGTCTGCCCGGTTCTGAATTCCGTTGCGACATCGCTGCACCTCGATTTTGCAGCACGAGGCGTGATCTCTAGCTTCCATCATGGGAGACACGCACAGGCCTCTGCAGCCCCAGCTGCCTGTCGAGCTCCTGCCCCATCCCCCCTCTTCCTCATGTAATCGCGCTGTAACGGGTTCACACCAGGTTAATAGTCTGTGTGCTCACTTAAAGCCCAGACGCGTTAGTAACCAGGGTGACTTGTCTTCCACGATCGACTGTTCTTCCTGCCTCGGTTCCTCCCTCTTTTCCCTGCGGCCTCCCACCTGTGGTCTTGTGGAGCCATCGCCCTTTATGGGGGCTGAGCCCCGTCTTTCTCAGGCACCTCTCCCCGTCGTTCCGGGGGCCCCCTCCCCGCTCGGTTGGATCTTGGGTTTCCTGGACCCCACACTTCCTCTTTCTGGGTTCACTTCCTCGGTCTGGCGCAGGTGCCCTCGGCGCTTCCTGTGGAGCCACGTGCGAGGCGAGTTTTCCCAGGCCACGTCTTTGTTGGCCCCTTCGTGGCTCATTTGCCTGAGTTCCCAATTCCAGCTTGGCCTTGGGTTTCCTTCAGGATTCGGAAGGCATCGCCTCCGGGCTTCTAGGTGGCAGGCGGGCGCTGAGCCGTCTGCAGCCCTGGCCGACTGTGTGTGTGTAACCTGCCTGTTCTCTGCGGACGGACGCCCATGGCATTGCCCTTGGCCCCAGGGTGCTGTAGGCTTCCGTGTGCTTTGGCGTGGGCCTGCGAGTGTGCCCTACATTTAGGGACATTTTCTTTATTTTTTTTTTATATTTAAATTCTTTATTGTTTAAAGTATTACATAAGTCTCTCTTCACCCCCATTGACCTCTCCCTGGCCACCACCACCCCCAACATTTTCTTAAATGACGACATTATTTCTCTCCTGCATCCTTGGCTCGTTGTGGAGCACCTGCCGGTGGGCCTGCCGCTTCTCCTAGTCGCTGTGTATCTGCCCTTTATTTTGGAGACGCCTTTCCCCCACCCCCGACCCCCCGTTTTCCCAGCAGGAGTTTCATGTCTGTTGTTGGGTTTTAATCCAGGGCTTTCTTTTGTTCTCTCAATTTTTTAAAAAATACATAAGATGTTCCATTTAACGGATAGTCTTCAACCTTCCTGTTGGTTTTCGGTTTTGCCCTTCCTCTTGGACGCTCTCCTCACCCGTCTGGTCGTTCTTGCTGTGTGTTCATGTTTAAGGGAAGGTGCTTGGGCTTGTGGGTTTTCAATAAATACTGGCAGCTGCCTAAATCCCAATCTTGCGTAATCCTCCCGACACGCTCCAGACCGGGACCAACGTCCCCTTTCCCTTGTCCTGCAGCGTCACCGAGACACGGGAAACAGCTCAGTGACAGCAGAGAACACGCATCTGAAGAGCCAGCACCGGGACCCACGGGAGGGTGGAGTCGGGTGGAAGCTCGGGTGGAGGGATGAGGGCCATGGGGCCAGCGTGGCCGTTCACGGGGACAGCAGGAACCCCACCGCGAGGGAAGGAAGCGCTGATACCTCTGACACCAGCTGCAGGAGAGGCGGATGTTGGAAAGTTCCTGAAATCGCAGCTCTCCTGTTGGGGAGCTTCCCTGGGGAGCCTCCCGTTTCTGGGAGAGGGGAAGGTACCTCCTAGAGGCCTGACGGGAAAGTGAAAGAAGCGAAAACTAAAATAAAGGCCTCAGAGACTCCAAACCCTCCCAACTCACAAAGAAATGCTGTATTGCCCCGTCCCAGTCCCAACAGACGAGAGAAGCCACACACCCCTGTCCTTGCTACCGAGAACCAACTGCAGTGCCTTTCAAACAGGAAAAGGAAGACGGGTGGTGTGAACGCTGAGAAGAAGAGACAGGATCCACACAGCACAGGGACATTGTCTCGCCAGCCACTGGCAGAAGAGAACTGGAACCACCCGGATCTGAAGGAAATGCCTCCCACAGGACTGCAGAAATCAAGCTGAAAATGAAAAATCTCCACCAAAAATGGGTCCAAAGAGGAAACGGAGAAACCTCAGGGAGCGTTGAAACAAGGCTTGATGTAACTCGGCAAAGAAATAGAAAAAGACAAAATGATCTCAAATTGACATGAAGCTATAAAGTACCCAACGAAGAATAGCGGCACCTGAAAACACAGTGAAATATAATAAAGAGGAAAGCAGCCAGGAGTTCAAAGCGGAAGGGATGGACACAGGTGCACTGGGGAGGGGCGCACTGTGCAGCCCTGCCCAGCCCTGAGGAGCAGCAGCCTGCGGGTGAGTCACAGCCTGTTCGGAAGCGCATTTATGTGTATCTATTGAATTATTATAAATGTCTGCAAATTCGTAAGCGAGTCCTCTGAGGAGTCTCTTGTAGAAGAGCAAATACCCTCTCGGTTTTAACGCTGATGCGGATTTTCATATGCTATTGGCCCTTGAACAATGCAGGGGGCAGGGGCGCCCATCCCCAGTCAGAAATGACAGGTAACGACTCCCCCAAAACTTGCCAATAACAGTTGATTGACATATATTTTGTGTACGTATTCTAGACTGTATACGCACAATAAAGTTAGCTAGAGAAAAGAATTAAAATCATCAGGAAAATACAGTATTTATTGAAAAAAGAAATCCATGTGTAAGTGGACCCGCACTGTCCAAACCCATGTTCAGGGGTCAACTGTATGTAGTTGGCGAGGAATGCTGACAAGTGGGAGGGTTTGTGTCTTACGAGGAATCTAGGTTGGAAATAGGCAAACCTTGATTTTTCGGAGAACTACGGAGAAGGGCCGGTGCTCCTTAAGGTGTTTGTGAAAAGCAGATAATGGAATCTGAGAAATGCCCAGCCATCGCACTTGCTCGCACCAAGAATCTAAGAGGCTCCTCTTTGTTCTTATCCTGGAATGCAGGGGCAAAGGGCATACCCAGTCGAAACTTCCAGACTAGTTGAGACGACACAGCCGTGACGGACATGCTAAAGGAGGAGAGTGTGATCTCATACAGTGGGAAAGCCTGGCTTTCCTTGTCCGGCAGACTTCCTGTTGGGCACTGCCATGTGCGGTTTTTTTTAACATTTTATTTTCACATGATTACCTTTACTCAGTTTTCATTTTTGTATCTATTTTTATTTTTATTTTTATTTTTTTAAAATATATTTTATTGATTTTTTACAGAGAGGAAGGGAGAGAGATAGAGAGTTAGAAACATCGATGAGAGAGAAACATCGATCAGCTGCCTCTTGCACATCTCCCACTGGGGATGTGCCCGCAACCCAGGTACATGCCCTTGACCGGAATCGAACCTGGGACCTTTCAGTCCGCAGGCCGACGCTCTATCCACTGAGCCAAACCGGTTTCGGCTGTATCTATTTTTAAAATATTTTATACTTTTAAATGTTTTTATTGATTTCAGAGAGAGAAACATCAATGATGAGAATCATTGATCGGCTGCCTCCTGCACGCCCCACACTGGAGAGCGAGCCCACAACCCAGGCATGTGCCCTGACCGGAAATCGAACTGTGTGACTCCCTGGTTCATGGGTTGGTGCTAAACCATTGAGCCACAGAGCGGGGCATTACCATGTTTTGCTCTATGCGAGTCCTGGTTTCTTTCTTGCATAAGACTCTTGTGTTGAGTGAAAGGTGAAATAAGTTTGGGGAGATGAAGGTGCCCTGTTGGTGAGTCCTTGGCTGGCTGTGTCCCTCTCCCTGGATGTGAGATTATAAGCTGTCCTTTCCCTTCTGTGACTCAGAACTGGCAGTTACTGTTACCCCTGTTGGCAAGTTTCTCTCTGATCCTTGGGTTTACTTTGCCCTGGGCTATTTCCGAGCAATTGAACTTGCCAAGAGCGCCACCTGGTGTTCAGTAAACAAGAGGGTAAATCTTGTCGGTTTATCGCCAGCAGGTTTCTGCATCACAGTAAACAGGTTGGAAACTTTAGTTCCAGAGTCACTTAAGTCTTACTTTTTATTTCATGTGATGATGAAGTATGTGGTCAGACAACTTACAGTATTCTAGTGGAATGTCAGAAAAAATAAAAGCCAGAGCTGATCTCCACATCGCACCCTTTCTGTTCATTTCCACTCCCGAGGCAATCTGACCTGTAATGATGACTGTACGTTAGAGTTTCTCCTCATGTGGTGGCTCTGCTGCTGGTCAGCCACCACAGCCGATTGCTAGGAAGGCAGCGATTGCCTCTCAGTAAAGATGATCAGACCACAGCGTTTAGCTGTCCTCCCGCAGCCCAATCAGACACGATGCCGGGTGGGCCCTGGGCTCACAGCTGGGCACCACGTTTGCCAAGACCCAGTGGCTGTTTCACGTTGACTTTCTAATTTACTTAAAAACCCTATCAGCTTCGGGGAAATAGTATTCTCAGAGCTTTGGAACCGTCAGAGAAGTTTCTGTCATAAAGACAGAACACTAACTTTAGAGTTAGTTTTGCTAGATAGCATATAACCTTGACTTCAGAAATCCCAAATGAAGTGTACTCCCCATCTACCTAACTGAGGGAGACGGCATTTAGAGGTGGACCCAGAATCACCAGCTCCGTATTGGGTAGGAAGTTTGCTTTAAAGGGGAAGGATCTAAATCAATAGAACAGAAAACTATTTCTTTGATATAGTGAACGACTCAGATTTGGGAGTAACAGAATTCTTAAGTATTTAGCAGGTTAAAGTGAAGACTTAGTTACAAATTTAATTTCAATATTCTCTATAGCTAACCATAGTTCTTCCATCATTGCTTGAAACTGACCAACTCTAGAAAGTCCCACAGCACCTGGTAGGAACCTTGGCAGCACTTACCATATGGAAATTAACCTGCTTTTGTCTCCTGTGTAACGACATATATTCAACATGATGCACACATTTTAAGTAATTTGTGTTTATTAAATACTACTTTTCAACTTCACACTTGAGAAATAGCAAAATTTGTGAACTGTCAACCAGATAGGCTAAAATGACAAGGATTGATAATAGTGTTAATAACTGGACAACTGAAACCCTCATACATTGCTGGTAGGAGCATAAACTGGCAACATTTACTAAGCTAACCATAAATACACCCTGTGAGCCCGCAAGCCAATTCTGGGTACATGCCCAAGAAAATGACAATGTTCTTAGCAGCATTATTCGTAATCACCAGCTCCGACTGGAATTCAAACGTCCATTAATTTAGAATGGATGTATACATGTTGGCATATTCACATACATACTACAGAGCAATTTTTTAAAAAAGAATGAACTTATGCTACACATATCAACAAAGTGTTACTTTATGAAGTTCAGAAACGAGCTAAACTAACCTGTGGTGAGAGAAGAAAACAGTGGTCACGTTCGGGGAGCCTGGGTGTTAGCCGGGTAAAGGCACCACCAGGACCCCAGCTTCACCCCGAGGATCTCTGCGCCTCATGTACACACACGTCATGTTGCACCCAAATTCAGAAGAAAGAAAACTTGGGAACTCACGTCTTAGGAATATGCCAATATGCTGGAGGACTAGCCAGGAGACAGAAGTAAACGGATAAAAGTAGGTTCCTTCACTAAAATATTCCTTTGCTAAATAATTCCTATTATTACAATGGTTTCAACTTTGGCTTATAGCGTAATACTGATACTTTCAGACAATGGTTCACTGTCACATAAACTAGGCAACTAACTCTGCTGTGTTATATATATTAATTACTTAGCACCAAGTTTTAGCCACTCATTTTGCTAAATTTTGAAAAAACTAAACTCTGGCCTAGAAAATTATAGTGGCTATTTGACTAGTAATACTCCAAAAGAAATCTACTTTCACCTAAAATCAGTTACCACCAAAGTCAAATAAATAAAATTCAAGTATATAAAATGTATTTCCTGTTAAGATTTGGGAGGAAAAAATCTAAGAAGTTTTTTAAATAACCTTGAGTACCCTAACGCAGCTAACTTTGTATTCTAGATTGTGTTTTGGTCAATATGCTTGACACTATACACATGAACAGTACTAGGAATGAGTTTTAATATTAATAAATACTCAATTTAACCAAATATTTAATTCCTCACTAAATATTTTGAGGGAAGTACACAAAAAGATTAAAATATTTAAAACCTTTAAGAGCAAGAAAGAAGAGTACCTGAAAACTATGCATGTAAACACGCAGCGCTGGGCTGCAGTATACGTAAGTCACGAGTGAATATAAATATAGCACCTTCGACAAATATTTTACATTACAGTGTCGTAGGTATATGTAAAATAGAACATCTGTTGGGGACTACAGCTAGACTATACCCTACACGTCTTAGCATTTCCCAGAACTTCCTGAGTGACTGACACGAATGGTGAGGTCACACTGCTGGTGTGTGAGACCCATTCCTTTTTCTAAAGATTTCTTCTTTTGACTTCGCTGCTCTCGCCTTCAAGGCACACATCTAAGTGCTCGTTAATCTGAGCCTCCAGCACCTCACTCTGACACACCGGACACGCCACCGTTTGGCTCTGGCTGGTGGAGCTGGTGGAGCTGCCGGAACTCGGTGCTGCAGCCGCAGGGCGGGAGCTGCACTGGGGATCGCCGCCACCGCTTTGTGTCTTCTCTTTCTTGATGAAAAAATTCTCAAAAACCGTCTTGTCTTCCCGCCGGCCCCGTTTCCTGGGGGGTTCGGCTTCGGCCCGGGACGCAGTCGCCGTCGCCTCCGCTTTGAGCGAGTTCCGGAGGGCGGCCTTGGAGGAGGAAGTCCTTCTCTGAGAAGCGGAGGCAGGGCTCTTCCCCGTGTCGCCCTTCGTGGGGGACCCGCTCACGCTCCTGAATGCCTTCTGGTTGGCCACGGACGCTCGGGGGAAGTAGTTGCTGACCACGTTCTGGCGACCGGTGTTCAGCACAGGGGAGGCCGTTTTCTTCCTGGAACCGTTCTGTTCAGATTTCGCCTCCGTTTTCGCATTCTGCCTCCCAGCACTTGCCGAGTGGTCTGGACCTGCGGGGTCCTGGGTTTTACTAGCAGGTGAAGTGGGGAGCCTCCCGGAGGGCAGGAGGTTGTTGGTTTCTCCCAGGACACGGCCTCTCCCGCTGAACGGCACAACTCCGTTCGTTTTATCTGCAAGAGGCAAGTGAGACTTTTCCTTCACCCACATTAATACAGTAACAAATGCTAAAGTATTTCACTCTAACTTAGATCCGTGTAATTACCTATTAACGGAAGAAAGACCATCTTCAGCAGCTCGTACTCAGAGAACACAAAGGATAAAACACATGCTCTCGTTTTATCAGGCAAAGACCCGCAGCGACATAACTTTCCCCTGCACGTTGCTTAGCATCGGAGAGCTTGGTTCCAGGAGGGGAAGGCCCACCACATGCCACAGCCTCCTCCTCACAACACCCAGGTGTGATCGCCCCTAAATTCCTCTACAGCTCCTCAACCGGGCGTTTCGGATTGGGGAAGTGCAGCTCACATGCCCGGTCCCCCATCAAACCAACAGCTTCCCAGGGAGGAAGCATGAACTCTAGTAACCTGTTCCCTCTTCAAAAGGCCGGGACTGGACTTGTCAGGAAAGGGAGAAACCTGACGACGAAGTCCTTGCAGGCACATGTCACATCCTGTCCCCCTTCTCCTCCCAATGGAAGGACACACATCAATAGGAGCGGCAGCTGGACCGAATCCAGCCACTAGGAAGGGGGTGTAGGAACGGCTCACGTTCCGGGCATTGTTGTGGGAATTAGTGTTTTTGTTTTGACAATCTTTTTGCCTTCTGTTTCCTAATGACTCACTGAGACACAGGGAAGGGGGACCCTCAAATATTTATCCGTGGAAACGATTTCGACTTTTACTTCCATCTACACGTGTGTTTTTCTACCATCATTCATGGGCTATAAGAGTTTTATAAGCCCACACTGGAAAACTTCAAGAAACAATCCTTAAGATTCTCTAATATTGTGTGCCAGCTTTCTAAAAGATGGTACTGTCTTTACACCGTAGCTACCACGGAAAGCTGGCATGTAACAGAGTTACCTTTATTCTCCGCTGCTGCGAGCTTGGTCTTTCCTTTGCCTTTTTTGGAGTAGTTCTCCGGTTCCTTGATTTTGATGTAGGTGCCCCCGCAGGTGCTCTGGTGCTCAGCCCACCAGTAGTCGTGCGCGGAGGGAGCCCTGTTGGTCGCACGCTTCACGTAGCCGTAGTAGGGTTTCTGGAACTGACACGGCCCATCGCAGCGCCACCAATGGCGCCGGTACTCGTCCACCTCGTTGTGGAAGGTGTGGTATATCTGGTTTGAAAGAGAGGGTTTAGCACTGAGTAGGCAGCTTAACAATTTTAAGAAAATACAAAAGGGGTGTTTTTTTTTTGTTTTTAAGCTTTCCAATTTCCTAGAACTTTCTGAAGTTTTATTTTGGGAAAGACAGCAATTATATTTAGCTCTGTTCAAAGTTCACTTTAATGGGGAAGAGCAGCAGTTAAATGTGGATTAGAAGACCGAAAGCCTTTTAGAAAAATGCAAAGTCTCCATACATGCTAAAGTTTTAGAAAACGAATTTAATGATAAAAACTTAGGATAAAAAACAAGAGCCTATGTATGCCATAACTAAGAACTATTGGCCTACAAGTTTAGCACCAAAGGGCTGAGGGCTCCTTTCCATGCTGAGCTCCCTAAACCCAAGCATCTCACCCGTGCAGCCTCCGCGGAAGCCCGCTCTCCACTCACGTCTCTCAAAGAAGCCGTGGGTTCATTTGATCTGCCGGAGGGGGAAACACTGTCCGGAATTCTAAGGTTTTCATCTCTGCGTCCTCGGTGGCTAATGTACGTGTGGCCCATGAAGGGCCCAGTGTTGGCTGCCTGACTGAGGAGCTTCATTCAATGGGTCCAGGTTCCCTGTAAAGGCCTTTTCACCCTTAACCAGGATCACCGTTTCACCCTGAGATGAGATCCTACTTAGTGCCTAAGCAGAGGCAGATGCAGACTTGGGACCCAAGGAGAGCGAGCCCTCCCGCCCTGGTGGCAATGAGGGTGGCAGGGCACCATTTAAAGACGGATTCTCCTAAATGACTGAGTCCCTTCTCTTCTGTCTCCTCAGGGGAACATGACTAACTGTCCAAGATAAGGAGCATCTGTATACGAGATTTTTTACTTTTTTTATAAGACATACTTTTTAATACATTCCCCATGTGGGAAAGAATGCTAAGCTTTCTGTAACTCTACAGATCATTTTGTACTCTCCATCTTTCCATCATAAGCAAGAAAAACCCTATTGCTTGGCCAGCATGCAGACAATGGGCACTGTATTAGGTGCGGAAGGGACTGGGGGACAGAGGTTTGGGGCAGAGGCATGTATGTCAGACCTGCCTTCCCTCCTGTGGAGAGCTCTGCTGATTGGCCACAAAATCTGGGAATTGGATCTGTCTTGCTTCCAACTCCTGTAACTCCTACAGCCGGGGAATGTGACTTTTAACAATGTGGTCACTGAAAGAAAACGGTTCCGCAGTGTGAAACTGGAGGCCTGTGGAGTTTGTTATAACAGGATGTAACCTGAAAAAGCAAGGGTGTCCACTCGAGCAAACCTCTGCGACCTAACAACACACAGGCCTCCAGATAAAAGAATACATCCTCTTCCCGCTGAGCTGAGTGCAAATTCTAATGAGACCAGAGCCTTTATAGTGGCAGCTCCGCGATGCTTTTGCCAATCTGGGCTTTCTGTGGTTGTTCTTTAACGCAAGCCACTTTCTTGATGTTGAAGTAACTCTATCCGCTAATTAATGAGCGCTCGAGAAAGTTAGCACTGACAGCTAGAAAAAATACGTCAAGGGGAGCCCTTGTTGGTTTTTATCACACTGGCCTCTACTGCCTATTAAAGGAAGGCGATACCCCAAAATCCAAAGAATTTATGCAAGAATGTCCTATTTGGTTCACTTCTGTTCAAAGTCTGTTAAGTCCTTCCAGCGGTGCTCGCTCCATTGAGCGTCACATACAGAGGTCTAGAAAGAGGGAGAGCGCGCTGTGTTGAGAAAATAAAATCCTGCAGAAGGTTCAACATCTACTGAGAGTTAAAGGACAGAGAAGTCAGAGCCCACTGGGCAGATGGACATGCTGACAGCAAACAAAAGCAGCAGTTTGGAGGGTTTGAGGAGGGGGTGGAGGTGGAAAGTTCAGTTAGCAACACAAGGCCTATCCAAGCAGGGAATGTGGAGGTAAGAAAAAAAAGGAACAGAGAGGTTATCAGATAAGACCAATTGATAACAATAAAACGACTAATATCTAATTAGCACCCAGACTGCGCTAAAAGGTTCTGCGTGTATTTTCTCCTTCCATCCCCTTAAGATCCAAGTTACTGTGCTCATCCCCACTTTCCACGTGAGTAAAATGAGCGGAGAAGAGTTAAGTGGGCCCACAGTTCATAAGGATCCAAGTTACTGTGCTCATCCCCACTTTCCATGTAAGATGAGCGGAGAAGAGTTAAGTGGGCCCACAGTTCAGACCAGCACCAGAACCCACGCAGTCTGACCCTCATGCTCTTCGGGCCCAGGCTCTGCCACCTCCTCCGATATTACGTCGCAAGAGAAACCCAAGTCGACCTGGGGAAGGGAAGGACGTGAAGCGGGGCAGAACACAGGCTGGACTGAGGAGGAGACTACACTGAGGAAGGCGTGGGAGACCGCCGCCAACAGCCCAGAAGAGGGACTGCAGGGACCGCACGAAAGGCGCCTCTGGGAAGGCCGGCTCCGCTGCCTCTCCCAGGTCAGCGTCTCCAGGCCTCTCGCTTCTGGGCAAAATCCTCCAAGAGAGCATTCGCTTCTACCCAGTTCTCTATCTTTCACTAAATCTCAGCAGCTCCTGGATGAATGAGCTACTG
>NW_006286683.1:612672-613883 GCF_000327345.1 Myotis davidii
GATGCGATCCATGTGCTTACAGAACTCGGGGCCGTGCCCTTCGCGGTCTTTCTCGTTATTAGTGACAAATAAGTAGGCGTGGATCATCTCATGCAAGAGGGTCTGCAACAGAAAACAACCGCATTCGTTTCTGGTGCTGTTGAAGTAAACACGCATTTTCTTACTCTTCCTGGGGCCTTAACCTTCTTTGGCTCACAGGCTCCTCTCAGATGCTGATAAAAGTCATGAGGCATCTTTCCAGAAAAACATACAAGCACACATGCACAGAATGTCTGAAGCTCTATAGGTCCTGCGTTAGCAACTCCCTGTTCCTGGAAAGCCTTTTTATCTCTTCATCAAAATCCAGAAGATCAACGAAATCACTACATAAGAAATTAAAAATTTCTGTATGGGTGGGTGGGGGGGACGACACCGTAAGTTAAGTGAACAAACTCAAAAATATATATGCAACTCACTCACTGGCTATTCATTCCTAAAATATAACTAGGCAACAGGAAAATGACCAATAACCCAACTTTAAAATGTGCCAAGGTCACAGACAGTTCACAGAAGAAGACATAAGTAACCCATATGAGAAAGAAACACACTGATTTGTTGTGCTTTCATTGATGATTCTTGTATGTCCCCTAACCGGGGTTCAAACCCAAAACCTTGGTGTATGGGGACGACGCTATAACCAGCTAACATAAGAGTCCTTAATGTGTCTCTTTTAATCGAGTTTGTTATTCCATGTCTGTAACTAGAGTGTTTGGTCTTTGTGTCACAGAATGACTGATATTGTGCTTATGCCTACCTTTCTCTTTCTCTGGCCTTTGTTTCTTTATTCCTTTGTTTTTTATTAATTATTTCTGTTATACCATTTTACATTAGCAGCTGTTTACTTTTTTTAAATGGTGATAAAAAGTCAGTAACATAAAATTCACCATCTTCGCTATTTTTAAATGTTTAGTTCAGTGTTAAGTATCATCTTTGTTGTGACACTCGCTACCTTTTATTATCCTTAAAAACAGCACCCCTCGCATTTCCCAGCAGGTTTTACCGTATCCGCCCTCCACCCCCACCCCCCATGCTCTTTGGGGCTTCGTTCCAAGTGATGTAACTGGGACAAGTCCCCGCTGACATCCTGGGAATTCACGCCTCCACCAGACCCCGCGAAAGGCCACCGAGGAGCTCCTGCCGCCCACTCCGCCCGCAGGAGTCGTCACGCCGGC
>NW_006286683.1:613906-614467 GCF_000327345.1 Myotis davidii
CTGCCAGCTCCGCTCCGCGTCCGGGGAGGGCGGCACCACGGGCGGTTTAACAGAAAAGAATCAAAATGTGCCTTGATAGGAAGAGATGGAACCTAAGTTTGTCTCCATTTTCTAAATATGCAACTTAAAGCAGTTAGTTAACCTCTCTGACCCTTAATTTGCTCATTTACGAAAACGAGACTAACACGCATTGAAACTCGTCCATTATTGGTATAAACACCAAATCCGATACCATACCCGGAAGCCTGTAACTGAGGCATGGAAAAACACAAGGTCATCGTTACTACTTGCTCCACAATTACAGTCTGCAACGAGGAACAACTGATACATATTTTTTTACGTTCGCGGTTCGCCGCCGCCTAAACCGGTGAGGCTGTCCCGTTCGGGAGCCCAGCAGCAGGTTTGTGCGGAGAATACAGACCTCCACCAGGTCCTTCCGGGGTCGCAGCTTCAGGAGCGGCTCGCTGAGGCGGATGGAGCACATGCCGCCCCTCCCTTCGTACGAGCAGATCCCCGCGCACCTGGAAGAACCACCGCGAAAGCGTCACCGACACGCACCAG
>NW_006286683.1:615372-615821 GCF_000327345.1 Myotis davidii
GGTGAGCGAGCTCCTCGGAGCAACCGGCTGTTAGGCTGCTCTCGGCTTCGCCTGCAGGTCTCGCGAGAACTCGGGGCAAGTCGACTCGAGGACGAGAACTTGAGTTTGCCCCCCCGCCCCCCTCAAGGCCGAAGCCAAGTTCTGGGGCTTAAGAAAAAGAACTCGGCATGACACCTCCGAGGGGGCTCAAAACGAGTCCCCAGAATTCGGGGCCCAGGAGTTTCAGGAAACTGTTACCGCCGTCACGATACACCTACAACGTCAAACTGAACGTCACGCTGGGCGCAAGCGCACTGCCTACTTCCCGCTCGGTCTCGCCCCCCACTCACTTCCGCGATAGCTCCTCCGGCGCAGGCGCTGTAGGGCACCGTCGTTGCTGCGCAGGCGCGCTGTGTGCGGGCGGTCCCCTCGCGCAGGCGCACTATCTGACGCCCAGCCCAGGGCGCAGG
>NW_006286683.1:616029-616262 GCF_000327345.1 Myotis davidii
AGCTCTCGCAGCAGTCGGACGGGGACCGGGACCTCCAGGAGCACCGGCAGCGCATCCAGGCGCTGGCGGAGGAGACGGCGCAGAACCTGAAGCGCAACGTCTACCAGAACTACCGGCAGTTCATCGAGACGGCGCGCGAGATCTCCTACCTGGAGAGCGAGATGTACCAGCTCAGCCACCTGCTGACGGAGCAGAAGAGCAGCCTGGAGACCATCCCGCTGACCCTGCTGCCG
>NW_006286683.1:616390-616805 GCF_000327345.1 Myotis davidii
GAGGGGAAGCAGCGCACGCTCACCACGCTGCTGGAGAAGGTGGAAGGCTGCCGGCACCTGCTGGAGACGCCGGGGCAGTACCTGGTGTACAACGGCGACCTGGTGGAGTACGAGGCAGACCACATGGCCCAGCTGCAGCGGGTGCACGGCTTCCTGATGAACGACTGCCTGCTGGTGGCCACCTGGCTGCCCCAGCGGCGGGGCATGTACCGCTACAACGCCCTCTACCCCCTGGACGGGCTGGCCGTGGTCAACGTCAAGGACAACCCGCCCATGAAGGACATGTTCAAGCTGCTCATGTTCCCCGAGAGCCGCATCTTCCAGGCGGAAAACGCCAAGATCAAACGAGAGTGGCTGGAGGTGCTGGAGGCCACCAAGAGGGCGCTGGGCGAGAGGCGGCGGGGCGAGCAGGAGG
>NW_006286683.1:616880-617282 GCF_000327345.1 Myotis davidii
CTCTTCCTTTCCATTTGCCTGAAAGATATTTTTCCATCCTTTCACTTTCAGTCCGTGTGAGTTCCTTCTAATGAGGTGGCTCTCTTGTAGACAGCAAATGTATGGGTCGTGTTTTTTTTATCCATTCAGCCACTTGAAGTCTTTTGTCTCCATGGAGTGGGTCCAGGAGCTGCCCGAGGACCTGGACGTCTGCATCGCCCAGAGGGACTTTGAAGGGGCCGTGGACCTGCTGGATAAGTTGAACCGTTACCTGGAGGGTAAGCCCAGCCCACCCCCCGTGAAGGAGCTGCGGGCCAAGGTAGAGGAGCGCGTCCGGCAGCTGACCGAGGTGCTGGTGTTCGAACTGTCCCCGGGCCGGTCCCTGCGAGGCGGCCCCAAAGCCACCCGGCGGGCGGTGTCCCA
>NW_006286683.1:617450-619744 GCF_000327345.1 Myotis davidii
CATCCGCCTGGGCCAGGGCACCAAGGCCTGCCAGCTGCTCCTGCGGAACCGGGCGGCCGCGGTGCACACGGCCATCCGCCAGCTGCGCATCGAGGGGGCCACGCTGCTCTACATCCACAAGCTGTGCCACGTCTTCTTCACCAGCCTGCTGGAGACGGCGCGCGAGTTCGAGACGGACTTCGCCGGCACGGACAGCGGCTGCTACTCGGCCTTCGTGGTCTGGGCGCGGTCGGCCATGGGCATGTTCGTGGACGCCTTCAGCAAGCAGGTGTTCGACAGCAAGGAGAGCCTGTCCACGGCCGCCGAGTGCGTGCAGGTGGCCAAGGAGCACTGCCGGCAGCTGGGGGACATCGGGCTGGACCTCACCTTCGTGGTCCACGCCCTGCTGGTGAAGGACATCCAGGGCGCCTTGCACAGCTACAAGGACATCATCATCGAGGCCACCAAGCACCGCAACTCGGAGGAGATGTGGAGGAGGATGAACCTGATGACGCCCGAGGCGCTGGGCAAGCTCAAGGAGGAGATGAAGGGCTGCGGCGTGAGCGACTTTGAGCAGTACACCGGCGACGACTGCTGGGTGAACCTGAGCTACACGGTGGTCGCCTTCACCAAGCAGACCATGGGCTTCCTAGAGGAGGCCCTGAAGCTGTATTTCCCGGAGCTGCACATGGTGCTTCTGGAGAGCCTGGTGGAGGTCATCCTCGTGGCCGTCCAGCACGTGGACTACAGTCTCCGCTGCGAGCAGGACCCAGAGAAGAAGGCCTTCATCCGGCAGAACGCGTCCTTCCTCTACGAAACCGTCCTCCCCGTGGTGGAGAAAAGGTTCGAGGAGGGCGTGGGGAAGCCGGCCAAGCAGCTCCAGGACCTGAGGAACGCGTCCAGGCTGATCCGCGTGAACCCCGAGAGCACGACCTCCGTGGTCTGACGCCGGGACCTGTTTCTGTGGATCCGTATAGACTGCTTCTGTATTATTTATATTTATGTTAAACGGCATTAGCATTTTCAAACACAGCTGAACCATAAAAGACGCCCTCTCAGCTAGAAACCCAAAAGGAGAAAGAGGAAAATGTCCAATTAAGCCCACGTAACAAAAACAGGGCAATTAATAAAGTATATAATATGCTTTTCCTTTTAAATTATGCTAACTCTCTAATGAATATATTGTCACACTGTTATCATTTCAGTTCATCCTTTGAGTCAAAACATACCTTCTCATAGTATATATTATGCAGCAACTGGGAAGTAATCTCTGTAAGTATTTTATGGAAAGTTTTCCAGCTCACCAAAATGTTGGGTTTCTAAAAGGGTACAGAGCCACATAAACAACCTGCTTCGTATACTTCCACACATAAAAATGTGATTGAACAATGTGGGGGAAAGAAAGGAGTCGAGAAAATTGGTTTTAGGGTAAATTTTGTTCCAAAGAATTCTTCCGTGAAAATAGCTAGTTTGTGCAAATATTCTGATCCTTACATAAGAGGAAGCTTTCATAAACCAGTTCAGCAGACATTTCCAATGTGATTCAAATGGCTAATTATTTCAGCTGCTAATTAGTAGCTTTATAATTGGTTTGGGAGCATTTACTTGAAAATCTCAAGGGCTATGATAAATTATTTTTTCAACATATTCCTGAACGGTGTGAATGCCCAGCCGAAGCGTTTGTCTTTATCATTTAAAAAAGTAACAAGAATCAGGACACATTGAGGAACTGGCAGTACCAGTGAGTTTTAACTGCCACTCCCGCCTCCTAGAGTGGCTCAGACTTCATGCAAATGGGAGAAAAGTTTTCATTGAAATACTTGTTCAGATTTCAGGGTCTGGTGGATGGGAAATTAGAAAAAAAATCATATGCAAACCCCATAGTGTTCTCAAGTATAACTGCTTTCTTTTTATTGTTTAAAGTATTATATATGTCTCCTTTTCCCCCCGATTGATAACTGCTTTTTTAAAAAAAAAAAAACACGTTTTTATTGATTTTAGAGAGAAAGGAAGGGAGAGGGATAGATAAAAACATCATGAGAGAGATATATCGATCATCTGCCTCCTGCAACCCGGGCATGTGCCCTGACAGGGAATCAAACCGTGACCTCTTGGTCCATGAGTCAACATTCAACCACTGACCACACCAGGTAGGCTCCAGTATAACTGCTTTGGGTAGAGAACTGTTTTTGCTTTTTTTTTTTTTTGTAACAAAGTGGAGAACAGAAAGATGAGACGAAATGTACCCAAAAGGAAGAAAGGAAGAGAAACGTTTGGTGACCCCTAAAATGCTGCAGGCTGCGTTTTTTGTTGGA
>NW_006286683.1:619864-630393 GCF_000327345.1 Myotis davidii
TTGGTGACTCCTAAAATGCTGCAGGCTGCGTTTTTTGTTGGAGCTTTAACTTTTGTTTGACTTGCTTTGTTTTTTATAGTGAACAGAATGCTTACTTCAGGTTCTTTCCTAAAACAAACATAACAAGAAATTTTACTTTATTTTATTTTTTTTTGCAGTTTTTTTTTTTTTAAATAACAAGAAATTTTAATCTGTCGCTGCTGTTGTATGTCGATTGTATAAAATGCCTCAGACTTTGAGAGAAATTGTGCCAGCTAAGACCCGTTTTCCCTAGGTTGTAGTTGTGATTCTTGCCCCGTAGGTGCCATTTCTAACGCCAGTTACTTCAAAAGGTCATTTCTCTTATCTAAATAAAAATAGTGGTGTGAAGACTGTGGAAATGATGTAAAACCACAAATAGGTCCCAGAACCCTGGCTTAGAGCTGTAAAGTTTCTTGAGTTAATTTGACTCATGCCAGAGGACCCTTTTGTTTTTAGCGAGGCCTATAGAAAAGGTTGCGAGTAATCAAAGTTACAGATTTTCTTTGACTTTGTAATTCTTTTTTTTTACGTAACTGGGATTTCCTAGGTAATAACCACACTGGGTATTTCAGCTGAACACAAAGAGTTATAATTTGTCTTTTAAGATAACTGGAAACTTGAATTTGATTTTTTTAAAAAAATTGTAATCATTCTGTGCCACTTACAGCTTCTAAAATGATATTGTTTGCGACACATCCTGTGTGGCTATTTGATGCTGGGTACATAAAATGACCCTCCTGAAGTCAAACCTGAAATGTGTGCGCTCCGATATCTAGATGGTTGCTTCTTCGTGGAACGGGCTGCTCTTTAGAGCTGGGAGTCAGAATTTCCTTTTGTTGACATGAACGTGCTCCTTGATCAGAGCTGTAGCTGAAGGACGCATGCTCCTGGCCATCAGTCTGTGGGGGAGGTGGGGTGGGGACCACCGAGATGAAGAGTGTATGTACCTTTGTGCCAGGAGAGCCATTACATGGCCGCTCTTCAAAGGGGGGCAAGCTCTTCTCCCCAATTCTTGTCTCATTGGACTCCGAGTTCTAAAACTTGAATGCACTTAGAGTGTCCGAATGTAGCGCGTGCTGCAATCTACCACTGACGGGTTGATGGCCGCCTTTGCTGGCCTCACAGGTAATACTGTCACTTGTGCTTCGAGTCACAGACTTGATTGCCCTCATTCCTGTTGAAAAAAGACACCCTGTGGAATTAAGTCTCTCTCTTTTTTTGTTTTATTAAAGCCTCATGTCACGTAAGTGCAGAATACTCGCTTATTTTTGTTTAAAATACTACCTAGAGTGACATGATCCGCATTTGTATTTTGCAACTTGCTTACCTGGGAGTGGGAGTTGGGACTTGACATGCAGTATGAAGTCGCCTATGTACATTTTGCCTATTGGAATGGTGTGATGAGGAAGTCTGAAATGTTTATCAAAATAAAGCTGACAGTTTTTCTTACACTGGATAAAACTGGTTGCTATTACCATGTTCTGCTATGTCTCTTTCATCACGATTTATGTTCTTGTTATTGAAATAGAGTTTTAAAAAAGATTTTTAAAATATGGTTTATTGATTTCAGAGAGAGGAAGGGAGAGGGATAGAAACATTGATGAGAGAGGATCGAGCCCGCCCGGACTGGGACCTCTTGGTGCACAGGACTAGGCTCAATCTACTGAACTGCGGGAGTTTTTTTATTTTTTAAGGAAATAAAAATTGGCCCTGGCCAGTTTGGCTCAGTGGATACAGCATCAGACTGCAGACTGAAGGGTCCCAGGTTCAGGGGCATATGCCAGGGTTGTGGGCTCGATGCCCAGTAGCAGGGTGTGCTGGAGGCAGGCAATGATTCTCTCATCGATGTTTCTGTCTCTCCCTCTGAAATCCTCTCTGACAGCAATAAAAATATATTTAAAAAAGAAGAAGAAGAAGGGACCTGGGGACACCTCAGGGCTGCCATCTTCCTTCCTCCCTCCCTTCCTTCCCCTCACCTGAGGATATTTTCCCATTGATTTTTAGAGAGAGTGGAAGGAAGGTGGGAAGAGAGAGAAACATTCATGTGAGAGACACATAGATGATTGCCTCCCACCAGCACTCCTCCCGGTTCATAGGTCGGCGCTCAACCACTGAGCCACACCGGCCGGGCTGGGTTTTTACTTGCAAATTTGGTGATGTCCATGTGACCAGAAATATGCGACAGGACTTAACGCTTGTTTGCATCAACTAGCCTGTGGTGACACTGGTTTCATTAAATGTTTCACTTGAAGTCGCCATTTCCAAGAACCTCCCGACTACGTCCGGTGGGGACTCACCGTATCTCTGTGGACCGTGTCCTTGTTTGGGGTGAGAAATGCCAGTGACACG
Source organism: Myotis davidii (assembly GCF_000327345.1). NCBI lineage: Eukaryota > Metazoa > Chordata > Mammalia > Chiroptera > Vespertilionidae > Myotis > Myotis davidii. The sequence goes on from NW_006286683.1 coordinate 622,235, forward strand.
CGTCCCGTGGCTCTCCCAGCCACAGCCTCTAGTGCGATGTCGCGCTAAGTCAGAAATCTGTAGAAGTTAGCACGGGTGCGGGTGCGGGTGAGTGACAGGCGCTGGGCTTTGTTTTCCAACATGTTTCCAAAAGGTTATTTTATTTTAAAACACACAGAGTTGATACAAATGCCTTTTAAGTCCTGTGGTGGGTGGAGATGCCGCCCGAGGCTGTAAGCGGTGCCCTTCCTCCCGCGGAGCCTCGGTCTGGGTCCTGGGAGGAGGAGAGAGGCTCTTGCTTCACGCCATTGGCTGTAAGAGTCCTTGGATGACAGTAACTGTACGGCCACAGTCCCACAGCTGCTTGGCAGTCATTAAAGTTTTGCAGTTACTGGTTTTCCTACTGGCGTCTTACAATCTGCGGAAGAAAGAGACAGCTCATGACGTGACACTGAGTTGATGCTCATGCGATGTTTCAGCCACAGGCAGAGAGAAACAGCTGCCACTGTGCAGTTTACAGGCGGGCTGGGGCCCTGGCCCGAGGGGATTAGTGCCCTATGAGGAGAGACACCGGAGAGCTTGCTCTTCCATGCGCAGAAGAGGCCTTGTGAGCACACGGGCCTGTGCAGAAGCAGCGTCATTGCAGAGAGGGGTGGGCACAGCCAGCGCCCTGGGCCAGGGCAGAGGCAGGAGGTGAACCCGGGCACGTTTCCTGAACTTCCAGTCCACTACGGCCTCACCCATAGGACACTGGCTTCCGTCATAAGAAATCAATCCCATCGCCTCGCAACACGAGGTCTGTGTCAGTTATCTGCCCCTCTTACCCTCTGCCCTCTGCTGCCCCCTCTCCTTTCACCACATGCCCATCCTGCCTTCCCCTCATCCCAACAGGCACCACGAAAGCTCCTCCCCGCGGGTTTGACTAAGGTACCAAATAGGCTCGGGCGCAAAACGACAACTGGAAGAATCCTACTCCGTGACCAGAGCGTTGGTCAATGTCGTCAGTTTTTTCAAATGCTGACATCGCCCGTCCTAACACTACCCGTCACTCCTATGAGCAGTGTCCTCTCCCTGCCCCGGCCTTGATCTCTGCTTAGGTCCCTCTACTCTTCCTGGAGCCCCTACACGCCCTGCCTTCCTGGCGGGACCACTTCTCTGTGAGCTGATAGACCTGCTGAAGGGTAAGGGTTGGGTGACTCTCCAAGGATCAGAGAGGTGCGTGCTCGACGCCCAATGCCAGATGCAAAGGGTCCAGATCCCGGACCGAGCGGGCAGGCGGGGGCTGACCACCTTCTACGTCTGAGCTGCCTCGTTCACACTTGTGTTTTCTCTGGTCATTTTCCTCGCACTTTCTCCTTAGTCTCCGTGAGAAAATTCTAGGTGACATAATAGTTCCCTGTGTATATTAAGACTCAACTGTCCACTTTGGTACGTGTCCGTGCCGCAGCACACTTCCTTGTTTCACTCTGTGTGGGCAAACGTCACGCGGAAGCCGATTGCACTTCATTGAATGTACTCACCAAGCATTTCTTGTAGCTTTGCTGCGGCGGCTTCGTTCACATTAAATACACAGTCGTTATTTCTAAGAGAAAAAGGAACAGCTCTTACTGCATAGACTGGGGGGAACTGCCACCTTCACTAGACACATAGTAGGACTATCTTCTCTACATAGTAGGACTCTCTCTCTGTTAAAATACATTTTTTATTGTGGCCAGTGTTACAGGTATCTCCCATTTCCTCCCTTTCCCCCTTGCACCCAGCCCCCAGATCTTTGCCACCTACGCCGTGTCCATGGCTGTGCATATATATAAGGTCTTTGGTTTATCTCCTCTCGTCCAGCAAGGCTGCCTTTAAACAGTTTCCTGAAGGTCAATGTTAAGCAGCTGGAAGGCTCCCTGCTCCTTCCTGTCCTCCCTGGCTTCTGCTTCCTCCTCCGGCCACTTGAGAGACACGCTGGGAGAGCTGACCCCTAAGCATTATCGTTCTTACATCCATTCACTCAGAGAGTCCGTATCTACCTCCCTACACACTCGTGTGTGCTGATGTACTGTCCATGTATGTGCATGTAAATGTACACACACCACACGACACTCCCCCAATCTTTCCTGTAACTTATGCATTTCAGTGGTGGGCCAACGCCCAACGCTGGCTGGCAGCACCTTCTCCTTTGCTGCACATCCTTCCATTCTGCCCCGCGGTGTGCGCAGTGTCACCCACCCTGACGTGCTAAAGGGGAGGGGATGAGGGAGCCCAGTGCGTGCGACTCGATCGGACATTCCTGCGTGGCTCTGGCCTCCGCTCATCGTTACCCGTCAGCACCCGCGGGAGCCCAGACTTACACCTTCTTCCTCTCCACCACGCCCAGCCGCACCAGGGCTGCCAAGGCATTTTTCTGTACGTCCGAGGACAGCACGTCGTAACACTGCGAGGCGCCTGCAACAGAGGGGAGGCGTGAGGGGCCGCTCTGTTCCCAGCGGAGGTGGCCAGCAGCCACAGGCGGGACTGACCTTCATCGAGGAGCTGGCTGGTGAACGTCCTGACCCGAGCCAGGTACTCCTTCTCCGTGAAGCAGTCTTTCTCCTCCTCCAGGAGGTGTCTGCAAATGATCTGCATGGAGGAGGACGGGGGGCTCAGGAAGAGGCAAAGGGCGGCCAACACGCAGCGCAGTGGACAGTCCCACGCCCCCTGCGGAGCCGAGGCGGCACCCCGAGCGTGGCCGCCGCACGCAGAGCCCTGGGCACACGCGGGCTGCGGGTGCTTTTCCTTGTTTTTGTTTAGTTTTTTCTTTTTAGGCTCCGGGATTCTCAGGAGCGCTACTGAGCTGCTATCACTGCTCACAGGTAGGAAACAGGCTGCAGTAGTGTGGACACTGATTGAAACAGACTTTCTCACTTTCATGGTGAAGTTAAGTTCATTTACCTTGTGCTGCTAGGAAAAGAGGGGCCAGGCTTTTGTAATTTTTTTTTCTCTAAAACCTGCTAGACCCTAAGATACTTGATGATTTCTACCAGGAAAGGTAGAGACAGAATTTATCCAGTAGCTAAGGGCAGGGCTTTTATTTTTTTATTTTATTTTTTAAAAAATATATTTTATTGATTTTTTTACAGAGAGGAAGGGAGAGGGAGAGGGATATAGAGTTAGAAACATCGATGAGAGAAACATCGATTTAGCTGCCTCTTGCACGCCCCCTACTGGGGATGTGTCCGCCAACGTGGGCATGTGCCCTGACTCAGAGCAGGGCAGGGCTTTGAGCACGGAGGCCGGCAAGGGCCACCTCCCTGACCGCAGCAGCCTCGCCGGGCAGGCGGCCGTGCCCTCAGCAGTGCTGAGCTCAGAGCCACAGACAGGCGGGGCCTCTAACGTTTCCATCCCCAACAACCCGCCTCCCCTGCATGCGGCGCTCTCCCTGCGGACGTGCACAGCAGCCCCTCCTGACTCGCTCCCGAGAGCTCCAACTTCAGCTACTTGCACTTGAACTTCTCCTTTCCCTTCCACTGACTGTACCAGGCAGACCTTGCGTTTACTAAGTGCCGACTGGGTGTCAAACGCCGCGCTACAGACTGAACCCACACTGTGGGGCAAGCATGGCAACACCTGGGCGAGGCCGTGGTCACAGGAAGACTGTGCCACTCAGCGGTCCTCCCGGTCTGATGGGACCCAGCCGCCGCCTGTACGCAGGGAGCAGGGTCTCTCTCCCCTCGCGGGCGAAGCCCCTCATCCCAGGATCAGTCTCCTGGTCTCCCGGGCAGCTGGGGAGACACCTGTCCTTCAGGCCAGAGTAGTAGCGGGTGGGGATCTTAGATGCAGCTTCTGGAAGTCACATACCTGGTAGCACTCCACAAACGGCCTGAAGAGTTCTATTAAAAACTCGAACACGGGCTTTCCCTCCTCTATCACTACAATGTCCTTCGTTGTCACCTGAATGGTCTCGCTTTTACAGAGCAGGTAGCAGCCTTCTTCAAAGTCCTGGGGGGGGGACAGACGGACCCGCTGAGTGAGGACGCGCCGCCTGTGCGTGCAGCCGGGGCGCAGAGCCGAGACGCCAGCTCAGCCCCTCCCGAGGCTCCGGCTGTTACGCGGTGGCCACGGAAGCACTGGTTCCAAGACTCAGCCCGAGAGGCACCACCTGGGTGATGGCTTTTCCTCCCCTTCGCGGACACGCTCCTCCGAGAGGAGGGCACAGCAAGTCCTAGAACCTCAGGCCTGACAGACGGACCCGCTGAGTGAGGACGCGCCGCCTGTGCGTGCAGCCGGGGCGCAGAGCCGAGACGCCAGCTCAGCCCCTCCCGAGGCTCCGGCTGTTACGCGGTGGCCACGGAAGCACTGGTTCCAAGACTCAGCCCGAGAGGCACCACCTGGGTGATGGCTTTTCCTCCCCTTCGCGGACACGCTCCTCCGAGAGGAGGGCACAGCAAGTCCTAGAACCTCAGGCCCTATGCGCCAAAGGCCCCGCCCCCTCTCCGGAGTAGTGCCCAGAAAGCCCACCCCTCTCTCCCGGGCTCCCCACCCCACACTCAGCTCCAGCCTGGTCCCTCACCAGCTGCTGCCCTGCCAGGCAGGACCACACTCTCTGCTCTTAAAGCAAAAGGCTCCCTCATGCCAACAGCTGTTACCAGGAACAGGCGTGCGGGTTGGTAAACTTCCAGCAAGCTCAAGTTGATTGATTTGCAGTAGCTGCACTAACCGTTTAAAGAATGACCCTCTTCTTACCAAATAATCCCTGTTATTGATAAATTTAACCCAGAATCGAACTGGAGTTGGCTGACTTTAAGCCGAAGGGAGGGAAGACCCGTCTGTGACGGTGCCCGGCCTCCCCAGGACTCGCACTGCACGCGCTCGCTCCTTGGCGGCAAAGATGTACCTTCACTGCGTTTCCCGGAAGGAAGATGAACTCGTCCGACAGGACATCACGCAGGAAGCGGAAGGAGCAGTAGACGTCCTCTGGAAAGGCATTCGTTGCAGAAAATCAGCACCTGGGAGTGGCGAGGAGTCCAGGACACTCCGAACGCAGCTTCCGAGGCACGTTCCCGCCCTCGGGGATGAGAGGGGAGGCCCCAACGAAAGCGACCCCCAGCCCCCTGTGCCCGAGCGCCAGCTGCGCCCCGCACTTCCAATGGTGACTCTAGACGGCAACCAAGCCTCCGTCCAGGGCCGGGGCACCGCTTCCTGCCGAGGGCCACGTGGAGATTAACATCTTTCTCAGGCCACACAAACTCACCCGCTGGAGTCAGCCCGTCGTTTGGTCAGACGTGTCATCAACCGCCCGTGCGGCCTTGGCAGGGCCAGACCAGAGGATCTCACAGGCCTGCCCAGCCCCCGCTGGACGTCCCCACCCCTGCTCCAGGCAGGCAGTCTGGGCTGAGAAGCCCCACTGCTTAGACACGAGGGACCGTCCCTTTACCGACCCCGGCAGAGGAGAGAGATGGTTTCTTCATCCCTCTACGCCCCTGGTTCCACCCTTCGCACAGGCATGCACGCGACACACTAACAGAGGACTCTCTCTTGTTCTCCTGACACGTAGCGCCACCCGCCCGCCACCCAGAGACGTCCTGTCTGCTGTGCCGTGAGCGCGCTCAGGTCCTTCCAAGTCCCCAGCTCCAGGCAGATGGGCGTGTATTCAGGGACAAACCTAACTTCCGCGTGCACGGGCCCCGCTCCGGGCTGGGGTGTGGGCTGCACAGGTGGGAGGAGGGGTACGAGGCCCAGTGCTGCTCCCTACACAGCACGGAAGGGCCAGGCCTCCTCCCCGGTGCTGCTCCCTACACAGCACGGAAGGGCCAGGCCTCCTCCCCGGTGCTGCTCCCTACACAGTGCTGCTCCCTACACAGCACGGAAGGCCAGGCCTCCTCCCCGGTGCTGCTCCCTACACAGCACGGAAGGGCCAGGCCTCCTCCCCGGTTCCAGACCACGTTCCCGAGTTACCTTTCCTGCCCCCGCCAGCCACCTGCAGCGCCAGAGCCACCAAGGAGGGCCGGACGAAGACGTTGAGCAGCTGGTTCCTGTAGGCCGAGCACATGAGCAGCGTGATGTGCTGGTAGATGAGGCCGTCCACCACCTCCGAGTCCCTGGCGTCCACTTTCAGAGCCACGCGGTCCCTGTCGAGGCTGACGATGTTGGAGTGCAGGAGGAGGCTGGCCTGGATCACCTCGTCAGCGGGTTCATTGTCTACACACAGGACAGTTGGTTCAGGCCAACGGCGAAACGCAGGTGGGGTCCCTGCTGGGGGCCTCAGGCCTGCGACGCAGCGGTGCTGGGGGTGTGGCCTGTGGACTCAAAGGCCGGGTGCTGGCGTGAGGTTCTAGCAGCCGAGCAATGACCCCTACGTACCGGGCCACATGAGGAAGCCCCCGAAGGCCAGGGTTAAGCCCTTCAGCCACAGCGTCTTCTCCATCAGGGCGTCGAAGTCCATGGCCGGCCGGTGCTGCAGCAGGACGGTGGCCACCAGGACCCACGGGCTCAGCACCAGGTTCTGGATCTGCAGGAGCTGCATCCTGTAGGCGACCTCAGTGACAAAGGCTTGCGTGTCCTCCGACTGCTTCTGAGGGATGTACCTACAAGGGAGAGACAGAAGCAGTTACAGACAGAAACTCACCCCCGTTCGTGACACACAATCCTTTCTGGGATCCAGTCACACTCAGCACACCCCATGCGGGTCCACCGGGTCCATCCATTCGCTGGCTGGCACCCCTGTAGCTCTCCCCACTTTTAAGATAGTCGGGTGCTGGCTCCCCTGAGAAGAGCGAACAGTCTGCCTGCGTATTTGACATATACATCCTACAGCTAATCGTTTCTGCCAAGCATATAATTCTTCTTTGAGGCTTTCCACTTCCCTGATGCATGACCTCAAATAACCACATTTGTAGTCAAGAATCACCATTCAGCCCGGCCGGTGTGGCTCAGCGGTTGAATGTTGGCCCAGGAACCAGGAGGTCGCCAGTTCAATTCCCTGTCAGGGCACATGCCCAGGTTGTGGGCTCCATCCTCAGGAGGAGGCAGGAGGCAGCTGATCCATGATGTTCCTCTCTTAGTGGCATTTTTCTCTCTCTATCCCTCTCCCTTCCTCTCTCTCTAAAAAATCAATAAAAAGATATTTTTTAAAAAGTCACAATTCACACTTCCAGCTTTTCATCCCTGTTTCTAACGCGGTTATGAAAACACCAGTCTTGCACCTTGGGACCAGGTTATACGGGCTTCGGCTCAACCTCCCAGCTGCCAGAGATCGAAGCGACACGGGGTCTCCGAAGTACACGTGGATGCTGCCAAAGTTTTCCGAGAGAATCCTCCTGGCTTTCAGCAATCCCTAACAGCATCGCAACAGGGGGAGGAAAACCAAAGAAGCAAATGAGGAAACTGGCTGAGCTGTAAGTGAGCATTTCCCCTAACTCCCAATAAACGCAGGCGTGGCCATCCTTTACGTACGGTCGTCGATTCCTTTGGCTTGGGCACCCCTAAAAGCTCATACACATAAAGGGTTTCTTCCAGTATCTTATCATAACTGATGCTAATTGGAACAAGGTAGGTGTCAAAAACTTCTCTTTTGAAAAAAGGTTCCATCACAATATTCAGCAGACCTGCAAACAAAGGGAGAAACGGCCTTCAGGTATATATACCCCAGTTTGGGGGCTGGCCTGTGGATTCAAAGGCCAGGTGCTGGCGTGAGGTTCTAGCAGCCGAGCAATGACCTTCAGGTATATATACCCCAGTTTGGGGGCTGGCCTGTGGATTCAAAGGCCAGGTGCTGGCGTGAGGTTCTAGCAGCCGAGCAATGACCTTCAGGTATATATACCCCAGTTTGGGGGCTGGCCTGTGGATTCAAAGGCCAGGTGCTGGCGTGAGGTTCTAGCAGCCGAGCAATGACCTTCAGGTATATATACCCCATGTTTGCAAACACGGCACGTGCACAGGAAGACGCTAAGTGCACAGGACACACTATGCCCATAAATACAAGCAGTTACGCTTAAAGAGTTCCCCTCATAAAGAAAACAGTATCTTGCAGAAAAGGCGCCGCCGAAACCGGTGTGGCTCAGTGGATAGAGCGTCGGCCTGCGGACTGAAAGGTCCCAGGTTCGATTCCGGTCAAGGGCATGTACCTGGGTTGCGGGCACATCCCCAGTGGGGAGTGTGCAGGAGGCAGCTGGTCGATGTTTCTCTCTCATCGATGTTTCTAACTCTCTCTCTCT
>NW_006286683.1:630524-631594 GCF_000327345.1 Myotis davidii
CTCCGCGCTCCTCCGGGAGGAACACGGCTCAGCGGCCCATCCGGGCGTCAGGGACTTAAATGAGGGCTCGCAGGGGACGTCGGCGAGAAGGAAGCAGCTGGAGCACCCGGCGACTGTCTGCATTTACCCGTAACATGGTTTTGACGTATTCGGAGAACACAGCCCAGTAGAGTCTGTTGCCACCGAAGGTGCGCCGCATGAAGAAGGCGCCCGACATGCGCAGCAGCTCCCCGATCATCTTCATCCCCAGGAAGTCTAGAGGGGAGGGGCCAGCATTGACTGCGGAGCCTGGGACGGTCCATAAGGACCTAACTCATGCTCTGCTAAGGAGGATCTCATGGACGTAAGGCACTCCTGTGACCTTCAGGATTGTAACTTCTGAGATCGAAGTCCCCAAGAAGAGACATCTCCTGGAATGATGGGGAGGAGGGGCTGCGTGGGCAGGTGCTCGCGGGGAGGGAACCTTGCACCCTCCATGCACCTCCGGGCTCACCATCAGACCAGCTGGAGCGGGGGAGGGGTTGGGGGGATGTTTTTCCTGCCAAGGGCCATGTGGATATTTATAACGACACTTCTGTGACCTTCAGGATTGTCACTTCTGAGATCAAAGTCCCTAAGAAGAGACATCTCCTGGAATGATGGGGATGAGGGGCTGCGTGGGCAGGTGCTCACTGGGAGGGAACCTTGCACCCTCCATGCACCTCGGGACTCACAATCAGACCAGCTGGAGTGGGGAGGGATTGGGGGGATGTTTTCCTGCCAAGGGCCATGTGGATATTTATAACATCATTCGCAGGCCATACACAATTATCCACTTAAACAGCCTGCTGCCCGGCCGGCGTGGCTCAGTGGTCGAGCGTCGACCTATGAACCAGGAGGTCACGGTTTGGTTCTAGGTCAGGGCACATGCCCGGGTTTCAGGCTCCATCCCCAGTAGTGGGTGATCGATACTTCTCTCTCATCATCCATGTTTCTCTCTCCCTCTCCCTCTCCCTTCCTCTCTGAAATCAATACCAATATATTTAAAAGAAAAAGGAAAGCAGGACCCCTTAGGTGGAGGGAGGCCTCTT
>NW_006286683.1:631621-640964 GCF_000327345.1 Myotis davidii
TTGGGCAACGACAGGCCATGTGCCCGCCGCAGCAACGTCATCCGCCGACTTCTTCAGTCCGCACCGCCGCTGACCCTGACAGGCCAGCATGTGTCCACTGGCCCTGGACAGCCGGCCAACAAGCTCCCCCTCCCCAGGGGACCATCCGGCAAAACACCCACCGTCCTTAATAAAGAAGCCAGGCTAAGGCGAGGAGTTCTAGCATCAGTTTACAGGAGTCCTTTTCATTTTCCCTGATTTTCAAATAACTTCCTCACAAGACCATAGACGAAAATGCGTTTAAAGTGCTTAAGTCCCAGCCCTATTTCTCCCCACTGTTTACTACCCTTATTACCAGCCGTATGTGTTTAAACCCCAGCTTCCCTGACTACCCTGAGAGAGGGTTAACACATAACTTATTTGCCTTAGAAATCCTACTTTTGGGACCCCATCCTCCAGGAATGAAAGCACTGGTATAAAGTCTGTGGCTGCGATCATTCCAGCGCACGCTTTAATCTTTACCATCGAAGAAAGGAGAGAAGCGCACGCACCCATCCCCGCCGCGATGACTGGGACCGGCAGGTCGTAGTTGTACAGGAGGAAAGACAACATCAGGAAGTCGATGTAGCTCCGGTGGCTGGGCAGCAGGACAACCGGGTGCTCCTGGATGGCTCGCTGTAGCTTTAAATACATAAATGAGACGCTCTGAATCATTTCAGTGTTCACGTTATTAAAGTCACGCCTCACGTCAGAACACGGGAGGATGGGCACATGGATGGAGGGGAGACTGATACTGCATCTGCCTCCCCTCCTACACACACCACACGTGTCTGAGTTCTAGGTAACCTCACCCAATGCAAGGATATGGAGAAGGTAAACTTTGATGGATCATAACAATAACACTGATGATCGCTAACTTATATCAGGTGGGCACCATATTAAGCATTGTACGTAGTAAGCATGTTACACACATTGTTTAATGCCAGGTATTTGTGAAGAGCCTTAGCTTCCTTGTGTGTGGCATGGCCGCGCATTTAATAAATGGCAGATCTGGGAACAGAAATGAGGTCAGTCGGAATGAGAAAGTCAGCTGTGCCCAGCTGGCGTGTCCCAATGGTTAGAGCATCGAGGTCACGAGTTCAATTCCCGGCCCAGGACACATGCCTGGGTTGCAGGTTCAATCCCAGGCCTGGTCGGGGCTTCTGTGGGAGGCAACCAAACAATGTGTCTCTCTCATCGTGCCCGGCTGGTGTTGCTCAGTGGTTAGAGCATCGAGGTCACGAGTTCAATTCCTGGTCCAGGGCACATGCCTGGATTGCAGGTTCAATCCCAGGCCCGGTTAGGGCTCGTGTGGGAGGCAACCAATCGATGTGTCTCTCTCACACTGATGTTTCTCTCTCTCTCCCTCCCTTTCACTCGCTCTAAAAGGCCATGGAAAAATACCCTCGGGTGAGGATTTAAAAGAAGTCAGCACTGTGCGCTCTGCTCCAAACGTGTCCACAGCGAGAGAACACGCTTCTCTCGGGAGATTAAAAACAAAACCGACGAATTTTCAGGACACGTGAAAGGAACAATACTGCCAGGGACAGTGGATGCCGTGGAGCTGGGAGGCATGCAGGGGAGCTCCCAGATGTACCCGAGGCTGTCAACCTCACCCGTGTTCACTGGTATCGACGTGTTGTCTGTTTCTCTGAGCCCTTAGTAGGACCGGCTGAGGGAAGGAGATCTGAGATCAGGGAAGGCATGGCCCGCCCGCTGCCCGGGCACAGTGCCAGCCGTTCTTGGGCAGAGACCTGGCAGTGAGTGAGCGATCTGAAGAGTCACAGGAGGAAACACTTGAGTGAACAGAATCCTCAGAGGCAGCCGATGGATGCTTCTCTCATCAATGTTCCTCTCTCCCTCTCTCTCAAATCAATAAAAACATATTTTAAAAACAAATTAAAAAATGTAATCTTTATAGGAAAGTGTCTCCTTACAGGAAAAAGCAAACTATTAAGTAACAGAAGTGACGGAATTAGAAAACTCACCATCTGGCACTCATCACACGCCCCCGTGCGAAGAGCCGAGCCCTGTGCTAGGGGACGCCCACTGGCCCGGCCTGCCCACTGAGTGCAGGCGAGAAGACGGGAGCTGCCCAGACCGGGAGGGGCGAAGGGGGGGGCTGTTTCAACCAGAAATACTCACTTTCTGAATACCTTCCTCATTGACACACACTTTGGAGTAAATCTGTTTAAATATCTTGCTCAGGGCAAAGGCAAAAAACCGGATGGCTCCCAGACGCAGCTTGTGGCTCATCTCATCCAGGATCTGGCAGGCTTCCTCGCGGAGGGCGTCCTGGGACTGGAGGGGCTCCTTGGAGAGCTGGAGGGGAGGGAAGCGGGGATGTGTTTCTGGAAAAAGGAGCCACAGCCCTTTCACTCACACCAGGTCCACACGGCTGATACTGAGAACTCAAAATTAGTACGTTTCTCCTTCATGTAGGCGGACATTGTATATTTTCCAATGAAACACAAGTGGATAAATGATCCTCTTTAGACAACTTCACAGACTAGGAACTCACAGGGAAGCGGCTTTCCAGGGTGGCATGTGAGACAGGAGACCAGCCCCCTCTCATCAGGTGCGTTTCCAGCTTCCCCCAGGAGCCACGGCCCTAAACACACGGCATGGCGCCTTTCAGCGACTGCCCGGTGCCATGACCAGGTCACGACCAAGGTAGAGACAAGACTACACTGAAGCCCCATTCACACATCAGATACACGGGACCTGCTACAGAATCCCGACTATCACAGACGATCAGTGAGCTCCACGCACTCACAAGGAAACGCCTTCACTCCCATGGCAGAGCAATCTTCTGGTCACGAGAACAGAATGCGGGCGCTGTGCGAGCCCGGCCAGGGCCTGGAGCCGAGCGCATCCGTTTCTGTCCTCAGGGAGCCAAACTGAGTCCTTCGAGCCGCCCCAACAGGCGCTTTGAAAAGGAGGGAAGTCTATGTGTTAGCTGATGGCTACCCAGAATGCTCTGCTTCGGGTGAGGAACAGACCAGGGGGTGGGATGTTGGGTCCCCAAGTCACATGCAGTGAAGAATACCTTATCTTTTCCCAACACTACGGTGAAGTTAATACAACATAAAAATAGCCTTTTTTTTAAAAAATAGATTTTGAGTCAGAGAGAGAAACATTGATTGGGTGCGCCTCCTATTTATGCATTCAGTATAGCTTCTTGTATGTGCCCTGACCGGGGATCGAACCCACAATCTTAGCACATTAGGACAAGGTTCTAACCGACTGAGCTACCGGCCAGGGCACAATTAGCCATTTGAACAGAAGCGATAAAGTAGAAGAGCAGTCCTGTGGTCTTTAGCACCTTCACCAATGTTGCGCAGTCAGTCATCCTCTATCTCATCCCATGCCTTCTCTTCTCTGAGGACTGACTCAATGCAACAGGCCCAAGAGTGTGGAACTAGGATAAACGTTTCCTCTTAACCTGTATTCCTCTCTTGTCCTCTGAGAGGGATGCAGCAAGAAAGGTGTAGTAACACAGTCAGGGGAGAACTCACACTGAATATAAATGGACTGAGATGTAACGAACAGGAGGCTGGGGAGTAAAGATGGCCACAGAGAGAACAGCTGAAAAGTTTGAATGAGAAGAGAGAGGAGCCCGGCCAGTGTGGCTCAGTAGTTGAATATCGACCTATGAACCAGGATGTCATGGTTCAATTCCCAGTCAACTCACATGCCCGGGTTGCGGGCTCAATCCCAATGTAGGGTGTGCAGGAAGAAAATTTTTAAAATTATGATAAAAATATACATAATATAAAATTTGCCATTGCAATCACTTTCAAGTGTAAGTTCAGTGGCCCTGGAATTGTCTATAGACTGAAGGGAAGGGGCTGATGAGAACAAAAGGCTGCAGAGAGAGGACAGGGAGCGGCCACGGTCAGTCTGTCCCAAACAGAACTCAGCTCCTCTCCACTCCCACCACCCCCTCCCCTGGCTGCGAAGGCTTCTTCCCTTCCCTTAATAATGTCTACTTTACCTCTCAAATGTCTCTGTTGTCTAAAAGCCTTTGTACATTTTTGATCAGGGTAAGGGCAATCTCAATGTCAACTTGTCACCTAATCATAAACTTGAACTTACAGGACTCACTTCCCTACAGATCCTGCACCTACTGACTTTGACGACATAACCTAAAATGCAAACAGCCCTTCCGTTCCCTAGGGTTATGTGTTTAAAGAATAAACAGAATCCCTTGCAATAGCCAACACTGGTACTTGGCGAGGACAGGAGCAAAACAAGGGCAAGAGCATTGCAACTTAGTAGCCCAGCAACTCAGTAGCCCAAACATCATTGCAACCAAGTTGCAGGCACCAAATAAAGAGTGGCAGGTGCATGGCTTAAGGTGTCTACACTTTAAGCATCATGAGCAGATTTCTTATCTCTATTTTTAGCAAGGTATGTTTCTAAAATATAAACAATCGCACCAACTCCAAATGGAAATCCTTCAATAGCTTTGCACAACTTCTAATTCCGATACAAGGCTTGCAACGCCAGAGGCCCTGCTTTCCTCTCCAGCCTCAGTTCTTACCATGACCCCTTCTCTGCTTCTGTGGTCTGGTCATGTTAAACCACCTTCAGTGCTACAAATACGCGTGTTCTCTGGTCCTTAAAACAAGCGGGTGGTTCCCAAACTGCCACCCTTTGGAATGGACCGGGCTTCCTTAAAGACTACCGATGGCCGGCTCCTTCCCAACCTCCTGGTGTAATTGGTATGGGGTGGGGCTGACGCACAGGGATTCTTAGAGCTCCCGGGTGAGGTTTGAAAACCACGGGCAAAGTTATTGCTCTATTAGAAATACTCCTTTCACCCAGTTCACCTGGAAAACTCCTAATCCTCTTTCAGGCCTCATTTTAAAAATCTCTAACTCCCTACACAAAACTAGCAGGTGGCCCCTAACAGGTGGCCCTGCGGTGGCGCCCACTAGTGTATCTTGTATCAAAGTTGATGGTACAACTGTCCTCATGCCCCATCAGACTGCACACTTAAGAGGCAGGAACCCTGCTCCAGTCCCTCACTGCTAGACCCCGTGTCTAGGACAGAGGCTCACACACGTTCTGGCTGTGGTATACATTTGATGAATGTGCTGAATGTAGCCAAACCTAAAAAGATACATTAGGCCCAGCCCAGCCAGCGTGGCTCAGTGGCTGAGTGTGGCCCTAGGAACCAGGAGGTTGTGGTTAGATTCCAGGTCCGGGCACAGGCCCGGGTGCGGGCTCCATCCCCAGTCGGGGGCGTGCAGGAGGCAACTGATCCGTGATTCTCTCTCGTCACTGATGTTTCTCTCTCTCTCCCTCTCCCTTCCTCTCTGAAATCGATAAAAATATATTTTTAAAAAAGATACATTAAAGATAGCCAAATAAATTCATAGCATCAAGAAGAGAAAGAACTTGTTGACCAGGAGCAAACCGGGCTGCGTTGAAGACGACTCACTTACCTGCTTAATGACGTAGTAAACCTCTTCGGAGTTGAGAACGCTACTCTTAATATCGCTTGGCGTGCACGGGACGAGCCCCTTATACAGGAGCGGGGTGTAGCACTTCATGGCAAACTTCAGGTCACTGACATGCCTCCTCTCCTCTAACATATCTTCAAACTCATCCCACTTTTTGAGCTCCTTCTGTGGACAAGGTAAAGGAAAGAGAGTCATGCACATCCTGCATAAGTCAGGACAGATTAGGGACTGTACTTGTAAAGCTTTATTTCTGCCCCATTTGTATGCTGTGACATGTGACAAGAGCAGAGTGACCGAATGTTAGATCTTCATATTCCAAGAAAAAATGTAAATAGGATCAATAAATTGATATTGAATTATCATAATGTTTTATTTTATCTTTTAAATGTTTTTTTTAATTGATTTTAGAGAGAATGGAGGGGGATATATAGAGAGAAACAAAGATATCAGAGAGAAACATCCATTGGCTGCCTCCTTCATGCTCCCCGCTGGGGATCGAGCCTACAACCCGGGCATGAGCCCTGATGGGAACCAACTGTGACCTCCTGGCTCATAGGTTGACACTCCACTGAGCCACGCTGGCTGGGCTATTTTTTAACAGGATTTATTTAATTGTAAACATATAACTTAATCTTTAATATTTTTTGAATCCTCACCCGAGGATATGTTTATTAATTTTTATAGAGAGAGTAAGCAGAAGAAGGGGGGGAGGGGGGGTGGGGGGGAAAGACAAGCATCAATCAGTCGCCTCTCATACATGCCCGACGAAGGATCGAACCTTCCAACCAGGTATGTACCCCGATGGGAAGCAAGCCCGCAGCCTTTCGGTGCACGGGACGATGCTCCAGCTGACTACCTGGCCAGGGCTTACACTTTAATTTTTAATAATGGCTGCGTTTTAACATGGGGCTTGCAAGCTTCGTGAAAATTTAACGATCAGCCCTGACAGCAAGTACAAGACTACAGACTCCGGCTGCCAGCACTGGAAACGAAACACTCTAAGGACAATGGGATAGAGTAACTAATGAAAAGGGGTGGGAGCGCTACTGGAGATTGAATGGCTGGGGAAGTCCTCTCTGGGGAGGAGAGCTTTGTGCTGGGACCGCAATAATAAAAGCAGCAGCGGCTGCCCGCCTGGTGATGTGGTGTCTTGTAGCACATTGTAAGGAGTCGAGATTTTTCATTCAGAGTCTAACAGGAAGCCATAGTTTGGGTGACAGGTGCGCCAGCGATCCCCCACCCCAGCCTCCTTTGCATTCTGTGGTCTCACTCCAAGACTTCCCCAGGCCAGTGGCTTAGGATACAACCTACTTGTGATGGTTGCCAAGCCTACATGTTTAGACCATATTTCTCACTCTATTCAGATGCCTCCCAAGCCCCTTGTGATGGATCTAGTCCATAACATAATAATCCACAAATTAAAAATCATTAACTTTGCCCTGGTTTGGCGCAGTGGACAGAGCGTCGGCCTGCGGACTGAAGGGTCCCAGGTTCGATTCCAGTCAAGGGCACATGCCTGGGAGGCAGGCTCGATCCCCAGTAGGGGGTGTGCAGGAGGCAGCGATCGGTGATTCTTTCTTATTGATGTTTCTTTCTCTCCCTTCCTCTCTGAAACCAATAAAAAAATATTTTTAAAAATTATTAACTTTGCCTCCCCCATCTCAAACTGAACACAACCCCAATTACACCCTGACCAAACCTGCTCCGTCCGCATCTCCTATCTGCGAAAGGCATCTCATCCACCCAGTTGCCCAATCACAGAAACCAGGAGTCAACCTCAGTCTGCCTCCTCTTCCTTAGCCACCCCTTCAGCTGCCCTCCATACCCCACAGGCGGCCCATCGCCCTCTCCCCACACTCACTGCCACTGCGACTCGGGCTGTCTTCCCTCCTCTGTCCTGACCCATGTCCAGGATCCTGGCATCAAATTCCCTCCCAGCCAGCCTCTCCTTCCACAGCCTCCACTTAAGTGAAGTAGGAGAGGTTATTCATCCAGATAATCATGGCAGAAACCAAGCAGGTCTCTTAGACCTTCCACGTACTAATGTGATCCCCTTAAATGGTGCCCAGTGAAGTTCAGATTTCAGCCGTAAGGGTGGGTAAACACGACACATGGAATCCCTTTGGGAAATGTCGCCTGCCTACTTCCCGGGCTTCCTTTCTCTGGCCCCCCTCTATTCCAGCCTTCCCTGACCCCTTGGTTCCCAACGTGGAGGGTTCTATTCCTTACATGGATGCCTAGACCAGGCTTCCTCTCCCTCATCCCCCTTCACATCTCAAAAACTCAGCGCAGGCGTCACCTTCTCTGGTCCCAGACAGGTCAGGGGCTCCTTCTCTCACTCCCAC
This sequence comes from Myotis davidii, assembly GCF_000327345.1. Classification (NCBI taxonomy): domain Eukaryota; kingdom Metazoa; phylum Chordata; class Mammalia; order Chiroptera; family Vespertilionidae; genus Myotis; species Myotis davidii. The sequence continues at coordinate 639,456 of NW_006286683.1, forward strand.
AAGGCATTGCGCATGTTTCCACCACTGCCCTCCTCCCACTTCATTGCAACTATTTGTTTACTTTCATGACTTCCTTGGAAGTCCTGAAAGGCGAGGGCTGGCTCTTTAACTTCTGTGTCTTGAACACTGAGAAGAATGACTAAGGGCTGCTTGTTGCAATCAGCAATATCTCAAGTATCTCGAATACCACTCTCAGATTAGATAGCACATTGCACAAGCCCAGGACAGGCCTGAAATAGTAATAGTAAGAAAAAGCTCAGGACATCAGGAGAGGAAAACTGTGTAATCACAAGACATGTGCAGCGCCCGTCCGAGGAGAAAGCTCATATACAACTGCCTAGTCGTTCACAGGAAAAGTTGAGAAAAGTCTTATCAGTAAAGAACCATTGGTGAATGGGAAGTAAAGGACCGACTCCCTCCTGTAATAAAGGAAACTAGAGGCCCAGTGCACCAATTTGTGCACAGGTTGGGTCCGATGGGGTGGAGGGGCCGATCAAGGGCTGGGCCAGCCGGGGGCAGGGGCTGCGGGCAGTTGGCCGGCTGAACTCCTGGTCAAGGGGACAATTTGCATATTAGGCTTTTATTACATAGGAGGATTGTACTCAAGTCACAAGCCCGTTAGGACTAAAAAAGGGACCTACGCCTGTCAGAGCCACACCACAACCCTCTTTCTACATTCCTTAGGGACTCCCACAGGGGCAGCAGTTAGAGGTCAGATATTCCCACCACACACCTGGCGGGTGGGAAGGCCATGAGGAGGGCCATTACAGTGACGAGCCTGGGAGAAATGGACCGCTACCAGCAACTAAGAGCTCCGAGCTCCGCCACGAAATGGTCATTTCCTCTTGTTCCAAAGAATACCGATCTCCCAACCAGAAGGCAGCCACATACACATACACACCCTCTTTTGAAGTTGCGGATTTTTGTTTGTTTGTTTGTTTATCTTGCTTTTTTGTTTTCCCTGTTTGACCTTCTCAAACAAATTAACATTATATTTAAGTCAGACTGACACTAACTGCTAGGACAAGCATGGTGGCAAACCTTTTAAATGCCCTCTTTTATTTCCTCCTAAAGTAGATAAAAATGAATCTATTGTTTTTTAAAAAAAACACAATCCATTACGCCAGGGTTATGCAACCCCGAGCGCTACAGAGCTCTCGTGACAATGGTGAGTGACCAGCAAACGTTTTGTTGGCATAAAAAGACCTGTTAACATCAGGAGACAGAGAGAGGCGGTCGGGGGGGAAAGGAGGCGAGTTGGAGAGAGGCTGGGTGGCAAAGGAAAAGTACAATGACAAAAACAGGCCATAAAACCTCCAGAAGTTCCAAATCTCCCTAGATTTGTTCTAATCAACAGAATGAATTGACCGACAAAATAAGACCCGAAGCAGGGAAGACATGGGACCGACTGACATACCTTGATGTGGGGTTGGGGGGAGAAAAACTTAAATCGTAAAAACTCTCTGCCCGCTGATGAGCCCAACACTCTCCCGCCGGCAGCGCAGGCCG
>NW_006286683.1:641137-641492 GCF_000327345.1 Myotis davidii
CATCGATGCGAGAGGAACATCAATCAGCTGCCTCCTGCACACCTCCTACCGGGGATGTGCCCGCAACCAAGGTACATGCCCTTGACCGGAACCGAACCTGGGACCCTTCAGTCTGCAGGCCGATGCTCTATCCACTGAGCAAAGCCGGTCAGGGCTCCATTTATTTTTTAAGAGTGGAAAGAAGGGACAGGCGGGGGCTTTCAGGCGGCCCCGCGCCCGGCGGAGGGGAAGGGAAGGCGCGAGAGGAAAGGAGCCGGGGGAACCGTCGCGGGGAGGAACTTGGAAAAGCGTGCACACACACACACGGGGACACACACACACACACACACACACACACGCAGTCACACACATTTTA
>NW_006286683.1:641520-641994 GCF_000327345.1 Myotis davidii
GAAGGGAAGGCGCGAGAGGAAAGGAGCCGGGGGAACCGTCGCGGGGAGGAACTTGGAAAAGCGTGCACACACACACACAGGGACACACAAACACACACACACACACACACACACGGACACAGTGATGCTCCGTTGCCTTGGAAACCAAGGCAACCAACCAGCCCCTCGTCGGGGCCCAGGCTCTCCGGGGCCCGGAGCGACCGCCCCGAGGAAAACGAGACGCGGGGGGAGAGGGTCCTCTCTCGGGCCCGCCCGGGGCCGCCGCCTTTCCCTGGGCGCCTACCGAGTACAGGAGCACGACAGCGCCGGGACTAGGGGAGCCGACGGCAAAGCTGGAGCTGGACGAGCTGGAAGAATCCATGGCGCGGCTGCCGTCCGTCCCGGGCGGGGCCTGGGATGCTGTGCTAGGCGGTGGCGGTGCTGGTGTGGCGGCTGGGGGCGGTTCTTCCGCGCGGGGCGGCCCGACCTCGCCGA
>NW_006286683.1:642260-647950 GCF_000327345.1 Myotis davidii
GAATGTTTTCCCAACCTTTTGTCCCCTAAGTTGGCCGACCTGCGCTCTCCTTCGTTTATTTCGATGGGAGGGAAGGGAAATAAAACTCCCGTTTTAATGTGGCAACCGCCTGGGACGTTGCTAGGCAACTCCCCACGCTCTGCAGAGCTTGCCCCAGGGGAGGAGGGTGGCATCTCTCCCTCCTGCGCCAAAGAGCATCTTCAGTCATTAGTGTCTTTTTAAAAATATATGCACTTTTGCATTGATTTCAGAGAGGACGGGAGAGAGGACATCCATGATGAGAGGGTATCATAGATCGGCTGCCTCCTGCACGCCCCACACTGGAGACCTGCAACCCGGGCCTGTGCCCCGACCGGGAATGGAACTTCCTGGTTCACAGGTCGGCGCTCAACCACTGAGCCACCCCAGCCAGGCAGGTTCATCTTAATTCGTAACTGAAAGAAGATAGAAAAATTACTATAATGCTCATCTATAACCCTAGAAAGTGTGAAAAAGAAACACAGGCTGCCATTTTGAGTTACAAAGCGTGAGCCAGCATGGGTCCGTGTCCGGGACTGTTGCCATGATGGCTTAGGAACAGCCGAGGTGAAGACTAAAATGACTACGCTAATGAGAGTCAGAGTCACACATACTGTTACCCAGGTTGAGCATCGTCCCCTGTGGCTTGTCGGATTCTATAAATGGTGCAAATGCAACCCTCCTTGAAGAAAAACAAGTTCGTTTTTTTTTCTTTGTAGGTAGATCCACATGTTTGTGGCAATGTATATCTATACGTGCATTCACATGATTTGATATGGGTAGTCACTAAAAATAAAAATGTCTTTTTCCTTCTTGTGGTTGAGCAAACAGGAGAGACAGAAGATGAAGCGGAACAGAAAAGGATCCGAAAGAAAAAGGAAAACAAGAAGAGAGATGCGGGGACCCCCGTGGCCTTGGGGGCCGAGCCCGCTCCCCCACCTGGTGCTCCTGTAAGAGGCCCGAGGAAGAAGGCTTCGAGCTTCTTCTCGGAGCTCCGGGAAGAGCTGCGGTGTGCCCCCTCCGTGACCCTCCCGGAGGCCCCCGCAGGCCCACAAGCCCCTGGGGCAGCAGCATCGCCCTCTCCCCTGAACAGGAGGGAGCCGGTGGAAGTGGTGGAATTCCACAGCAGGAGTAAGAAAAGGAAACAGAGGCTGGATCAAGATGAGAACGCCAAGGTAGTGAGCTGGTTACTTTATGTGTCTGGGATGGAAACCGTGATATTGTGGAACAAGGTGAATATCGTTAAAGGCGATGTCAGGGGCCCCCAAGACCACACCCTAGCCTGGGGGACTTGCCGAAAGCTCTCGTGGGACTCAGCATGCAGTCACTATCACGGTTATGTTTTTACTGGGGGGTTTTTTTTGGGGCGGGGGGGTAGAGAAAGAGGAAGGGAGAGAAAGAGAGAGAAGTATCAATGACATAGAAACATTGATCAGCTGCCTCCTGCACGCCCCACACTGGGGATCAAGCCCACAACCTGGGCACGTCCCCTGACCGGGAATCGAACCAGCAACCTCTTGGTTCATGGGACGACGCTCAATCCACTGAGCCACACTAGCGGGGCATATCACAGTTATGACTTATTGCAGCAAAAGGATACAGAGTACAATGGGCCAGGGGGACAGGTACCTGGGCAGGCTGGAGGAACCCAGGCGCAGTGCCCAGGGGTCCCCTCCCAGGGGAGCTGCCTGGGATGTGCTGACTCCCCAGCAGTGAAAAGCAGCTTGAGTTTACTGAGCAGCAATCTCTCTTAGACAATTGGTAAGTCTCGCTTGAAATTCAGTCCGTGGGAGAGGTATGGTTGCTCAGCCAGGCTTGGCCACCATTTGTTAAGCCTTTTACCCTTTACCAACGTCTAACTGGCAAAGGAAGCTCCTAATCCTGCCCACTTACAGAGTAGTGACCACAGAAGTAGTTTGACAGGAATAGTAGTAAGAGATCGCTCATCCATTCATTTATTTACCCACAAATAACTGAGTGCCTGCTCTTGGGCAGACCCAGGAGATCAGCAGGGAACGAGACGCAGTCCTTTCCTTCCAGGAGTGGACCATCTGCTGGTGGAGGCAGGCGAACACCAGGAAAACGAACAATATCATGAAACAGAGTTATAAACGCTCTGAAGGAAAGTTGTAGGTCCGAGGACGTGACATTAGACCGACTGCCCTGTTAAAGGCTTTTGTGACTTGAGGCAGAGGGAAGGCTGTGTGGCAAGGACCCCGAGGTGTGGAAAGGCCCACTGAGTCCGGAAGCTGGTAGGCGAGAGGAAGTAGGACAGAGGGGAGGTGTGAGCTTGGGAAAGGCAGCTGCCTGGCCCCTGCCAGGTCCCGCAGGCGACAGCAAGGCCCTCAGGTTTTAGTGCCAAGTACATGTGATGCCACCAAAAAAGTTTAAGCAAGGGCATGAGGTGGATTATAACTGAAAAAGGTCACTCTGGCCCTAGCCGGTGTGGCTCAGTGGATAGAGCATCAGCGTGCGGACTGAAGGGTCCCGGGTTTGATTCTGGTGAAGAGCACATGCCCGGGTTGTGGGCTCGATCCCTGGTGTGGAGCGTGCAGGAGGCAGCCGATCCATGATTCTCTCTCATCAATGATGTTTCTCTCTCTCTCTCCCCTTCTCCCTTCCTCTCTGAAATCAATTTAAAGAAAAGATCACTGTGCCCCCTGCCCGGTAAGTGGGTTACAGGTCGGCTCGTCAGCTCCGTCTAACGAGGCAGGAGGGGACTGAGGCAGGGGTCCTCGTCCAGTGGAGTGGCCTGGGCTTGGGATTCAAGGAGCGAGTGGCGAGCCCACTCTAAAGGGCCTTGCAGCACTGCCAGTGGGTGAACAGTAACGGCGCTTCTCAGGAAGTGTCATTTATAGTTTAGATGATCTGAGTGTTGTTTGGCCCTTACGACCATGTCTTCGTGCCCTTTCTCCACCCCTCACGTCCGTCCATCACTGTCCCGTTCATGAACCTTAGCCTCTTCTGTGGCCTACCTAGAAAGGGGTAAGAAAAACCTAAGAGAAGTAATCGCCTGGCTGGTGTGGCTCGGTTGAGAGTCGTCCCTTGTGACTCGGGGTCATTGGATTGATTCCCGGTCAGGGCACATGCCTGGGTTGTGGGCTCGATCCCCAGTGGGGGTGTGCAGGAGGCAGCCGATCAATGTTTCTCTCTCTCAAGTCAATAAAAATATATTAGAAAAAAATGTACTAGAACAGTGCACTGAGAGCCGAAGGGATCTTGGCTCCTATGGCCTGGAGGTCCAGGTAGACTGCTTTTGAGCATACGATGGACTGCTCATGTTTGCTGGGTGTTTACTGTTTACTAAAAGTGGTTATTATATTCATTAGCTAATGATTATCTCACAGTTCATGGCACCTGTCTGCCTTTTAAATCGTCAGTGTGCATTCAGACAGTAACCCCACAGTCTCAAATCTCTCGTTCCAAAACCCCAGAACATTCGACATCACAAGTTAGTGGGGCGTGTTTTTTTTTAAATATATTTTATTGATTTTTTACAGAGAGGAAGGGAGAGAGATAGAGAGTTAGAAACATCGATGAGAGAGAAACATCAATCAGCTGTCTCCTGCACAAGTACATTTGTTACAATTGATGAGCAAATACTGATACTATTATTAACTGAAGTCCATAGTTTACATTGAGGTTCACTTTTTGTGTTATGCAGGACTGTAGGCTCGCCTGGGCTCTCTGTCTGTGGACTAACTCGGGTGCATTTTCCAGCACCTTCACTGGCAGAACGTTTTCCCAAGTTATTGCCCCGGGTTCTCCGTGCCCTCATGACCTCCACCGTTTCCAGATCACTCCCCGGCCTTGACCCTGAAACCCTTAGTGGTCTACACCCTGTTCCTCAGTAGGTCCCACGTCAGCTGCCTGTTGGGGAGAAAGTCATCTAGGTGAAGTGGTTTATGCTCAAGAAGACATGCCAAGTCTATCAAACCACGTAAAACCCCTGCGTCACTGAAGCATGAGTAGGTGTTAATCAGGATCCTGTGCAACACGCCTGTGTCATAGTTTGGCATTGAGGCATCTGGGCCCAGTTTCAAGGCCTTTTAAAACATGTCCACTCCGTCGGTGCTAGAGATTATAATGATGTGGTAACAGATGATCTTAAACACGTAAAACCCCTGCGGCACTGAAGCATGAGTAGGTGTTAACCAGGATCCTGTGCAACACGCCTGTGTCATCGTTTGGCATTTAGGCATCTGGGCCCAGTTTCAAGGCCTCTTATTTTTATTATTTTTTTAATATATTTTACTAAGTTTTTACAGAGAGGAAAGGAGAGAGATAGAGAGTTAGAAACATCAATGAGAGAGAAACATCGACCAGCTGCCTCCTGCACACTCCCCACTGGGGATGTGCCCGCAACCAAGGTACATGCCCTTGACCCGGATCAAACCTGGGACCTTTCAGTCCGCAGGCTGACGCTCTATCCACTGAGCCAAACCGGTTTCGGCAAGGCCTTTTAAAACATGTCCACTCCCTCGGTGCTCGAGATTATAATGATGTGGTAACAGATGATCTTAATAAGACTTGTTTTCTCCTTTTCAGACCAAAACTAGTATCCTGGAGAAAGATGTGACTATAGAAACGTTCATCTGAAACAAGATAGTTTTCTGTCACAACACCACTGCACAGTGGACAGCAGGAAAAGCAGGGATGCGCGAGTTCTGTGATGACAAACCGGGCTTCGAACTCGCATGAGAAAAAAGACAGGGGCAAGTAATTCAACTGCTAAGAGTAGGTGTTGGTGACCTTTCCTCTTCTTTCTACATTATCTTTTAAAGGGAAAAAACCCCCACAGGGATCTGTGTTTAAAGCTGCTGTTAGTGGTTTCTAAGTCTAAGTAGGGATGCTTGGGGAGGGACCTTTACATGGAAATCACAGCCTCTGAGGGTGGCGGGGAGTGGTAGACCCTCAGAGTGCTGCAGGCTCTGTATTCACCGCTCCTGTCCCTTCTTCGTGCAGAGAGCACGCTTTGCCTCCGCTGTCCTCATTAAACCCGGGACGGTGTCGGGAGGGGGCGGTCACACTGCAGGAGACCCACGCAGCTCAGCGTCTTGCGGGCTGTCGTCGCTGCGGGCCATGAGGATGAGCACGAGGATCTGGCGCCCAGCTCGTGGTCTCCAGAACGCATCCCCGATGGGCGTGGCTTTCTCCTGGGGAGTTTGTGGGGAGCACTTGGGTCTGATTCCGCTTTGTCTCCAGGCTCGGCTGGAGGTGCACCGGTTTGGGATCACGGGCTACGGAAAAGGGAAGGAGCGAGTCCTGGAACGGGAGCGTGCGGTCATGCTGGGCGCACAGGTGAGGGGCTGCTCGGCCTCCTGCCACCAGGCAGGACGCGGCCAGCCAGGGCAAGGGACGCTGGGAAATGGGCGCAGAATACAAAGTGATGACGTGTCCCTTTTCTTCCATTGCAGCCTCCCAAGAAGAGTTACGTGAATTACAAGGTTTTGCAGGAGCAGATCAAAGAGAAAAAGGCAGCCAAGGAAGAGGAAAAGAGAATGGTAGGTGTCATGGCCTTCCCTGCATTAAAGCCAGAACAGAAAGGAGGATGCCATTTGTCACAGTGGTTGCTGGGCCCAGCTGCTTGGAAAGGTCTAGACCAGCGGTTCTCAACCTGTGGGTTGCAACCCCTTTGGCAGTCGAATGACCCTTTCACAGGGGTCGCCTAA
>NW_006286683.1:648115-648875 GCF_000327345.1 Myotis davidii
ATCGAACCTTCAGTCTGCAGGCTGACGCGCTCTCCACTGAGCCAAACCAGCCAGGGCAGAGGAGTGGACAGTTCTGTCGTCAGTCTTCTCTGGAATGGCCTTCCATGTTCTCAAAAGTGTTTTAGGAAGAAACTTTGAGTCTTTTTTTAATGTGTCTACTCAAAAAGGATTAAGATAATAGCATCTCGGCTTTTGATCACAGACCTCTTGCTATGTCTGATACATATATTGTCTCAAATTCTGAAACAGGCCCAGGACACAGACATTTTCAAGAAAAAGAAGAGGAAAGGGCAGGAGGACAGGTGAGTGACCCCACACGGCGGGAGGGCGGACGGCATGGGGAAGCTGTGGCTGAGTTTTGGGGGTAAGGCCGGGGGTCGCTGGGGGTCTAGCCTGTCCCAGGGCTCCCCTGTGAGGGGAAGACAGGACTGAGTCAGCTGCCCACCTCGAGCAGCGACCTTGGACTGGATCGGGGACCTTCTCCCGTCTCCTGTTTCCAAAGATCCGCACCGAGTGATGAGTGGAAACGCTAAGGCTGGCATTTCCAACAGAGACTTCTGTCCCCTGTCCCTGTCCCCTGTCCCCTGCGGGTGTGACCGCCGCCCCAGTCCCGTGGGGAGTGGCTGGCCTCCAGGCAGAGCGCCGTGATCTAATAACTGATACTGATGGTGTTGCTTATGGGTGTTTCTTAGCTTTTGTTCTAGTGCCTTTTCTCCGCCGCCCCCCCCTTCTGTTTCAAAATTGGCTTCTGTTACCTCAA